>NC_056745.1:697619150-697776650 GCF_019279795.1 Protopterus annectens
TCCAAACACTGGACCCTACCCAGTTCGGTTTTGTTAAGGGCAAATCATGCCTCCTAAACCTGATGGACTTCTTTGAGACAGTTACCAAGGCTATAGATGAGGGAAAAGTAGTCCACACAGCCTGCCTAGACCTCGCAGAGGCCTTCAACACCATTCCTTATTCTGGTATTATAGACAAGCTCACCAGCCTGAACATAAACCCCTCCGTCATGAGATGGGTTGCCAACTAGCTCATGGACAGAACCCACATGGTAAGAGTTGTGGGAGCTAGGTCTGACTCTAAACCGGTTACTAGTGACGTTCCCCAGGGCCTAGTCCTAGGACCCCTCCAGTTCGGCATATACTTCTCAGAGGTACAGGCAACCACAGGAGGACTATGGCTGACCAAGTTCTCAGACGACTGCAAACTAGGGATTATAATTGACACTCCAGCTGACACAGACATCCTCCAAAAGGGTCTTACCGAGACAGATACCTAGTGTCAAAACCATGGCCTCAAGCTAAATGCCAAAAAGTGCATAGTCATCCCCTTTGGAAAAAACAAAGTAGCCACAAATTACCACATAGGTAGTAGCCCCCTAAATACGGAAGATTAAATAAGGGATCTGGGGACCCAAGTATATAGTACTCTCTCCTTTGATAATAACATTGTCAAAATGGTTAGAAAATCCTTCTATGTGGCCCACCTACTCACAAAAGGGTTTGCATCCAGATCAAAAGAGGTAATTGTGCCCATCTACGCATCACTCATCAGACCCATCATAGAATACAACGCCCCATTTGGGATGAACCTTACAAGACACCTGCAACAGCTGGAAAGACCACAGAAGTACCTCACCAAGAGGATCACTGGCTTCAAACAGATGCCCTATGCAGCTCGACTGAAGAAACTCCAGCTGTACTCGGTTGCATACCGCCTACTCAGAGGTGATCCCTGCCTGACATACAAGGCCATGTCCAACCCAGAATTGATGGACATGCTCCACCTAAAGAAAACCATATCCCTTCAAGCAACACACTCTAGGGATCTAAACCTCACCACAACAATAAATAGGACGTGCTGGAGGGATAGATACCTGTCCCAGAGACTTCCCATGCTCTGGAACAAGATTCCAATCTACATTAGGCAGATCTCCTCACTAACACTCTTCAAGAGAAACCTTGACGAGTGGATGGGAAACAGGAAGTTTACCCCTGGGATCACTTCAGTGGCTCTGCTGGACAGAGGCACAGGGAATTAATCAAAGGGGGCAGTGAAAGCCAACACATTCTGGCTAGGCTTATAAATGCCTAGTACCTACCTATGAACCTATGAACCTAGATATATTCATATCTATATATATATGTGTATATATATATATATATATATATATATATATATATATATATATGTGTATATATATATATATATATATATATATATATATATATATATATATATATATATACGTATATATATGTGTGTGTGTGTATCTCCCAAATCTGCCATATGCACCTATGTAACAAACGTGTGTGTGTGTGTGTGTGTGTGTGTGTGTGTGTCTGTGTCTGCGTGTGTGTATATAAATATATATATATATATATATATATATATATATACACACACACACACACACACACACACACACACACACACACAGATATAGATAGATATATAAATAAATCAAATGTGTATATGTTTATGCATGCAAATATATATATATATATATGTGTGTGTGTGTGTGTGTTTATATATATATATATATATATATATATATATATATATATATATATATATATATATATATATATATATATATGGTTTACTATTGTAAGTTTGAATGTTAATTAGTTGAACAGTCATACGATTGAAAACTAATGTCGTGGATAATCATAGAGAACATTAAAAATGTCTAATAACATAATATTGAATCTCCCTACCACACCAGACTCGAATCAAGCTCTAACATGGGTCCTGAAAGGGGTGCAAGTTCAGACAGCTGAGAATCGACATTCTCAACTTCGCACAATGCTGATTCACAATTTTGAGTGCTCATGTTTCTGTGTTCAACTAATTAATGTTCGTAAGGTAAACCATATATATATATATATATATATATATATATATATATATATATATATATATATATATTGAGAGAGTGGGGGGCAGTTCTTTTGGCCCAATGCTCATTTATTTGACCTAGAAAAACTGTAACTTGGTTTTACTAAACATTGGATCTGACGGACATGCAGTTTCCCAATTCTGGTTATGGTGAATTGTATGTGGAGAAGCTCAAGTGAATCACATTGCTTGACCCACCTTGAATTGTGGTATAATTAGAGATACCTTCACCCTTTGTCCCTTGAAGTGTGATGTAACTAGAGACATCTCCCCCCTTTGTCCCTTTCTGTGTAATAGCTTATCTAAATGTGTGAAAGGTATTATAGACTTGTTTTGCTAGCGTACTCTCTGTGGCTTAGCACCATGCTCAGTAACTACACAGACATCTATAATCTCCAGAGTTAGAAGAGCTTGCAGGAAGTGGAAAGACAATATCTTCATACCTCTCAACTGTACAGATGTTCACAGAATGTCCAGATTTTTGCCTCATGTTTTTGGTTTGTTTTTCATAAAACTGTGGTTTTCTGACAAATCAATGGCAAATCATTAAAGATTAAAGTAAAAAAATAATGACAGACAATTGAGTTTCAGACTTCACACTCTTCAGAAAATGCATGCTAACACAAAACCTACTATGCTATCAACTTTCTAAGTTTATAAGAGCAGTATTAAAAAGTGTCCCTATTTTTGGTCCTTTACCCCCCCCCCCCCCATTATTTATAGCTTTGTTCAGATTTCTTGTTCTAAGAGGTTGAGAGGCATGAATGTCTTCCATCGGCTTTGTGGCATCAGCCTTGGAGACAGTAGAATGTAGCTCACTGCTAGGCTCATGCCTTCCTGGGACAAATATTTGGAGAACTCCATCATGTCTGTTTTCATATAGTTCAGGGTGGCATATCTCACATCATTTATGCCCATATGAGCTTTCTAAATCATACTGGTACTTGTGGTTCACTGACTTGAATGCATGCAAAATCAGATGGATCCTGGCCTCAGCTGGGCAATTGACCTCTTCTTGCTAAGTGTGGTGAGTGGGACATCAGTGTGTCTCACAATGGAGTGTCCTATGACCAAACTATTGGCTTGTGAGGTTGTCTGCCTTATGGGCTTAGTCAACGATACATTATGAGATGTAGCTGGATGTGACATGGTGGGTATTGTACCAGTAATATGTTTTAGACTTTGCTGAAGATACTTATGGTAATTTCTGTGGCTCAGAGGCCTTTGAGATTTAAGTAGTGAACTTTCAAAAGCCTCTGTAATTTTATTGGTTTTCAGCTGAGACCCAATAAGAAAAGCTCCACAAATAAAAGAACAGAAAATACATATACATAGCTGAAAGTTGTCATAATATTACAATATACTATAAATACATAGATTAATACAAATATTAATGCCCATATGACACATATAATAATAATACACATATACCATCATTAAAACAAGAAAAGACATGTTATAAGTGTGACAGTTCATTACTCACTCATAAAGCAAATGTCAGAGTGGAAAACTTCAAATGGTGGATGGAAGAAGGAGAGGAAGAGAGGGAAGAGTGAGAAAAAGTAATTGTTAGAAGTAATAATTGGGGTAGATATGGGAGGCAGGAGAAATAATGAGTAAAAGCAAAATTATGAGTAAGAGAAATTAAACCAAGAAAAGGAGAGATAGGATATATATAGGTAATAGAGTTTTTGTTTGTCTTTTCAGCTTTTCCTGGTTAGGGATCACCACAGCGGAACTCCGGTCCGCTAATGATTGGCAGTAGATTTTTATGGAGTCGAGTTGCCAGCCCAACACTAAACCTTCAATGAAGGCACACCCATTCACACATGTCTTTCAGACGCCACTCGACCGCGGGGAGGACATGCAGACTCCACACAGATGGCACTCCAGCCGAGAATCGAATAGGAGAACCTCTTGCTGTGAGGCAACAAAACTACCGCTGCACCACTACAGCTTATATATAGGTATTAGAGTAAATATACTAATTGTGCAGTCACACAACAGTGAAGAAAAGATTAAAAAAGTCAGTCACTGCTTCCACTTAAACATAAAACTCAACAACACCAACGCTCTGTAGACCTTATCATTTTCAGTCAATCATGATTCAGTCAAATGAGATTGTCGGTTTTGTTCATTCCACAGTGATTTAGAGAAATGTGATTCAGTCAAAAGAACAGTATCATATATATGAATGTGTGTGTGTGTGTGTGTGTGTGTGTGTGTGTGTGTGTGTGTGTGTGTGTGTGTGTGTGTGCGTGTGTGTGTGTGTGTGTGTGTGTGCGTATGTGTGTATGTGTATGTGTGTGTGTGTGTGTGTGTGTGTGTGTGTGTGTGTGTGTGTGTGTGCATGTGTGTGTGTACATTCAAATCTCTTGTGTATTTTACTGTTTGTCTTTAACTGTTGACATTTATGTGTACATGTACTATATATCTATATATATTTATTTATTTATTTATTTATTTATTTATTTATTTATTTATTTATTTTACATTTGTTAACCGGGATAGTCTGACTGGATACAGGTCCATTTTCAGTGGAAGCCTGGGGAGAAAAGCTCCACATGTGAATAGATACAGAAGAGTTAACAGTAGGAGTTTTATACAGTTACATATAGATACCAGTTACAGAATTATTGGAATACATTCATACTTAAAAACTTTACAATATTAATTTTCTTGTTAGAACATAACACTTATAGTGGTATATATATATATATATATATATATATATATATATATATATATGTATATATGTATGTATATATATATATATATATATATATATATATATATATATATATATATATATATATTGCACATCTCTACACATCTCCAAGGAAAGAGATGCAATGCTTTTGTAGATAATGTATTTGGATGCTTCTGGAATGCCAGAAGTTGATAACATTAGATTTTGCCCATTTTACATGGCTCACTTTAATTATACTTCTTTCCTTTGAAGTAAGTTGCATGACTAGCAGTCAGACAGCACAGTTAAGACACCTGTAAGGGTCATGGCTAGCTAGGGCATAACTCTCAGCCCATTACTTTTTGTCAGGTTTCTTCTTCCATTGTCTTTTGTTTGAAACCTGATGCCTGCAGTCTGCTTTCAAAAGGTGTGACTGGGATTGCCCAAAGTGCCACTCCCTTCCTATCAGAAGCAGTCAGGTTCATTGTTTTCAACTGCATTCACACATTATGCTTTCTGTAGTCATTCATATGGTTATTCTTTTAAGGGATGATGGCATAATGGTTAAAGTGTTTACGTTAGAAGCACAAGGTGCAGCGTTCGATTCTCAGAGGGGGTAATTGGCTAGGCTTAAAATAGTCCATGAGAGCAGTTAGCCTAGTTCTAATCTATGAATCTATGTCTGAATTAATGAGGTTTCATTCCTTCATGTTAGAGTAATTGGTGCAGTGTTCTCTTTTAATATGCAGGATGGGAGAGCATGTGTGTGGAGGGGGTTAGTGTGTCTGTGGGGGGTAAGCATGTCTCTGGGGGGGGGGGTGAATGTCTGTGTGCGGGATAAGCATATGTGTCTGTGTGTGTGGGAAAGCATCTGTGTGGGGGACGAGCATATATGTATGGGGGGGTGAGCAGGTGCATGTAGGGGGCGACCATGTGTGTGGGGAGGTGAGCATGTATGTGTAGAGGGGCAAGTATGTCTGTGTATGGGGGCAAGCATGTGTGGGTCAGCTCATGTGTGTGCACAAACATGCACACTAACAAGGTGAATTTTTTGGCATCCATGTCTTGAACGCATAATAAGCAGGTTATGATCAGCAGCCCCCCTGTAATTTATCATATTACACTTTTTTAATTAGGTAGTATTTTGTAGAAGCTGATTGAGTTGACAGAGGAAAAGGATTTCTCAGCATTTGACTTAGATTTTATGATCTCAACCTTATTTTTTGCAGTTTAAACACACCATTTCCTTGGCTGCATCAATATCAGCACTGAAATAAATAGGACATGCTGGAGGGACAGATTTATAACCCAGAGGCTCCCTTCACTCTGGAATAAAATCCCAGTCCAGGTTAGGCAGAGTCCCTCATTGACTCTCTTCAAGAGGAATCTTGATGAGTGGATGGGAGATCGTAGGTTTACCCCGGGTATCACTTCTGTGTCACTGTTAGACAGAGGCACAGTATACTAACCACGAAAAAGGGCATAGCAAAATAAATTTAAAATGGGTGGCGAAAGCCAAACATACTCTGGCTAGGGTTATAAATGCCCTAGGGCAGATAGCCTAGTATGAACCTATGAACCTATGAACCCTAATTACCTTTCTCTGTAAAGTTTGTTGACCCCAGCTATTCTTGTTATGAAACATTGAGAGTACTCACAATTTAGGAGAGAGTGATGATAGAAAAAATCCCTTTTGAATTAATGTCTTTATGTCTAGACTTTATAATCTACTACTAAATGAATTGTTAAACTATTCCCAATTTTTTGTTTCCAATGAACTTATATCTATGTAATATATTCTGTTGAAATTTCTTGTATGACATGCTACTGGAGCTTTTCTTCCCAGGCCTCCGCTGAAAATGGATATGTGTCCAATCGGACTTTCCCAGTTAACAAATGTAAAATAAATACAATTTCCCAAATGCACTCTTTCAGAATTTTCATTCCATGGACAAAATTGCTTCTCCTTTGAACTACGACCCATTTAAGTTCTATTTTTTGCAGTCTCCCTGTGTGCATCTTTTTTTAGCATGGAACTCAGTGTTTGGATGGGCAGCTGAATCAACACCTTTCTCTGTTTCTTTCATGTTTGGAGGTTCTCATCATGTCAAGTTTCTTTTAGTTCTGACCACACACACGTTTCACCTTCATATGGGTGTTACTGGCAATGTGCCTTGCATTTTTGTACTTACCATTGAATATCAGCTTTGTCTAAAGTGCTTGTAATTGTTTTCCTACCCATGAAGTCTCATGGTGTAGGCCTGCTACAGCACCACTTAATATAGCAATAACCCACGCCTGGGTGTGGGTAATGCTGGATTTACCCACGGTTGGTGTGGTTTGGTCATGAGGGCGAAGCCAGAAGTGGGTTATTGCTATTATACAATGACATTATTTAAGAAAAAAAAAGTTACTTTTCTTAAATAATGGCATTGTATAATGCCTCCTTGCTGCCCTTCCGCAGCTGTCTGGTATTCTGCGGCAGTTCTGATGTATTGCGCATGCGTATGCAAAAGCAACGGAGAAAGCAAGATCTCTGTTGCTTTTCACAAACTGTTTTGCTATGTTAAATGGGTTTAATATAGTGAGACAGCTTTAAAAAAAGCAACGGAGTCTCCGTTGCTTTTTTTAAAGCTGTCTCGCTATGTTAAACCCATTTAACATAGCAAGACAGTTTTGAAAAAAGCAACGGAGAAAGCAAGATCTCCGTTGCTTTTTTCAAACTGTCTCACTATGTTAAAGGAGTTTAACATAGCGAGATAGCTTTAAAAAAAGCTACGGAGAATCTCCGTTGCTTTTTTTTAAAGCTGTCTCGCTATGTTAAATTCGTTTAACATAGCGAGACAGTGTGAAGCAACGGAGATCTTGCGTTCTCCGCTGCTGTAAAAAGAGTTATAGTAATGGAAAATGTCCGGGCAACCGGACCTTTTCCATTACTATAACTCTGATTTACAATGTGCACACTGACCAATCAGTGTGCACGTTTTTGAATATTAATTGGGGGTCGTTGTATAATGGCAATCTCCGTTGCTTTTTTTAAAGCTGTCTTGCTATGTTAAACCCATTTGACATAGCGAAACAGTTTGTAAAAAGCAACGGAGATCTTACTTTCTCCATTGCTTTTGCCCACAGCTTTGATGTACTGCGTAGGCATATGCATGTGCAGTACATCAGAACTGCCGCAGAATACCAGACAGCTGTGGAAGGGCAGCAAGGAGGCATTATACAATGCCATTAGTTAAGAAAAGTAATTATTTTTTTTCTTAAATAATGTCATTGTATAATAGCAATAACCCACTTCTGGGTGTGGGTAATGCTGGATTTACCCACGGTTGGCTTTGTTTGGCCACTCGGACTTCGCCCTCATGAACAAACCACACCAACCGTGGGTAAATCCAGCATTACCCACACCCAGGTGTGGGTTATTGCTATATTATCCAATGTTCAAAAAATGGCACACGTCTTGTTTTTCACCATATATTCGTGAGTTAGAGTCTGCTTATGCATTTCAAGTTCTGGGCACAATACTTGTATTGCTGCAATAGTTTACTACTCGGACATAATGAAACTATCTTCAGGAGAAGACAGTTACCCACTCAGCTTTTCCCAGATTGTAAGCAAATAGTGCTTAAGTGCAGTTGCCACAAACCTCTACCCTTCCCTTCTCCACACCTTTACCGCATAACTAATCAGAGACTTTCATGAATGCCTCAACAACATTTCCATATTATGTTTTGCTGTTTGTGTTATTTAGTCACACACCCTCAGCTCATACCTTCAGTCTTCTTTTCATCAAATTTGAACAGAACAACTCAGTAACTGGTTCTTCTGAAGAAGGCCCTCATCTCCTGATAACTTTACCATGCTATGACAGTATAACTTTACAGCATGCATTAAATGTCCGTGTGTTTTTATTAAAACATAACTTAGTTATTCCAATAACATGCAAGATGGAGAAGCACTGTTTAGATTTTAAAATACAGCACTAGAGTGTTGCTTATACATTTTTAAAATCTTAACGTTGCATGCAAACCTTCAATTTATGGTTTATTTAAGTGTGAAAATAGAAATTTAAAATACTCAGAGCCAGCTATGGAGTGCCTGTCAGACAACAGATAGCACTCCTTCCTTTGTGTGCTGATATATCACATGACCTAAGCAGCTCTAACAGCTTTAGTTCAGAAGACTGGTTATTCATGACTGTGTCTCCTGTTCTGTTCTCTCTTCCAGCTATTCAACAGCCTGAATAAACGTCTGACATCAGTGATTCTAATTTCTAACAGTGTGCATTTGGGCTGCTGCCTACAGATGTCTTGGTAAGTTTCACAAATTTTGAGACAAATTTTAATTTAAAATATTTTGCTTGTGAATTGCAACATTTGAAAAAAATCTGTTTGAAGTATTTTTAATTGCTGTTTTAGCAACTTGATATAAATGCAACATCTGAAATTTGCTAAACTGAGCATACAATTAAAATCAACAGGCATTGTTTAAACTGATTAGTAAGAAATATCAGTAACTGCTTTGTGCACAATAAAATACATTCAAACAAAATAAAAACTTTAACATCAGAAAAAGGTATTTGCTAGCTCATAGTATAAGCATAATACTACTCTTTAAATAAATGATTACAAGCAGCTGGTGTGCAGGAATACATGTGGAGCATCAGGATGTCAGCTAGGATGAGAGACTACAGTTATTCTTCTCCCACAGAGAGAATGCTTTGGGAGTCTTTGAAGTAAAACTAGTCATTAGCAAGTACTTCTAAGATATTTGCTGAATTGAGATCTACTAACAGTGGATTGGATGACTAGGAGGGCATCATGCTGACATCTGAGAGGAGTGACTGTTCATTTCATTGGAGTATACAAACAAGGTCAGGAGGTACAATGATTACCACATGTGATGACTTTGTCACTGCCATCACCAACCAGCTAGACAACATGAGAAGGATATTAGTTACAATGAGCCCACTAAATCAAAGAGAAATCAAGGACAGCTAGTTTTAGTTAAGCTACATCCCATGGTGATGGTTGCAGAGATATCACTTTAAGGCTACTTGAGAAAGAGTGAAAGACAATTGAAGCACTGTAGCCATTTTGCAAGAGGTTTAGCAGTGAAGAGCTTGCATTGGTCTTTTTTTCCTGAATTATCCAAGACATTTGATATAATTTGTCATAATTGTCTTATAATTGGGCTCCTGCCTTGAACAATAGTACCCTCCTATTACTTCTTCTTTCGGCTTTTCCCGGTTAGGGGTCACCACAGGGGAACTCCGGTCTGCTAATGATTGGCAGTGGATTTTTACAGTGCCAAGTTGCCAGCCCAACGTCCAACCTTCAAAGAAGGCACACCCATTCATGCACGCCCCTACCTGCGTGTCTTTAGACGTCATTCAACTGTGGGGAGGACATGCAGACTCCACACAGAAGGCACTCCAGCTGAGAATCGAATGGGAGAACCTCTTGCTGTGAGGCGACAACAATAACCACTGCACCACCACGGCCACACAGCACCCTCCTATTACTAGCAATCTGAAAAAAAAATACTCAGTAAAATAGTTATCTGAAAAATCAGATGAGTTCTCAGCAAACAAAAATTGCCTCAGCAAGAGTTAATCTTTAGGACCTGTTTTGCCCAGCATAACACAATGATTTGCAATATTTCAGCCTAAAAGTTCTTCATTAAGCTAAATATACCACTTTGTTACACTGTTGCAGGTGCAATATCACTTCTGAGAGAAAACTTCAGGGTACATCTTCTAGACTTGAATCCCAGCTTCATGAACCATATTAATAAATATTAGTAAAAGCAAATTTGTGTTCTTCTGCAGCAACTATATCACTCCATGCATTCATCTGCTTTGATTGTCACTTCTATAATGGAACTTTGATTCAATGTGTAGACAGCAGTTCCTACTGACTGCACTGCAAAAAAGAAAAGGTGCAACCAAACTTGAGTTGCATACATTTTAATGACTTCCTTCTTCCTAGCTCAAGGTGCACACATGTCATGACTCCCCTATTCTCCTATTGATAAAATGTACCTATTATTGCTCTGTAAGCAGGAAATGCCCCCAGAAAGGAAGTGTTTGTTACAGGTATACTAGATCTGCATACTTTGGTAAAGCAAGGCTCCATCACTGTATCCTTTTTAAAAGTTTAATGTGGGAGATGTTTAACTGCAAGGTCAGTTTTCTCTCATTATACTCCTCTTTTAGCCATCTACATCCTGTGATAACACCTTTGCAATAGTTATTCTTGGAATGATATTCTCCTGTTCATGTACTGTATTCCTCTGAATTGCCTTTGGAAAAAAAAGCTAGAATCTATATGGAGATGCTCTATTCTGCATTGTGTTAGCAAAATCTGGAATACGTTACCAGAAAGATTAGAAGCCATAACAACAGATAACAATTCAAGCAGAAATTACAGATGTAAGTGAAATGGCCATTCCTGAACATATATCTTTCTTCACACGGCCCATTCTCACATTTATTCTAGTGTATGCACTATCTGTGTATCATTTCCCACTCACTGTGATGACGCATTTGTACTTCATGTTGTTGGTGTTAAAACGTTCATTTCAAGGAGCATTTTACCTTGAGCCTTTTATGAAAACAGGCCTCAGTCCACTTGAACAACCCAGTTAACAAACCACAAATAAAGATTTCGCCCTTTAAGAACACGTACTAGGGAAGAGTATAACATTCATTAATATCTTTGGTGGGAGCTAATTAAGTTAAGACTGTAAACTGACGCAGCTGTGGATTCCCTCACAGCATTTCAGATCGACAAAGCATGCTTGCTAAAGAAATATAAAGGGGCAGCGCATCCCCTCTAAATTAAAAAAAAAGATATAAAATGTGACACTGTACTCAAAAGAATGCCACAAATGTTAGTCTTTGGTACAGTGCAGTATCTGAGATGTACTGGAAAAGGCAACATTGTAGCCAGCTGGCAGAAATGAGACAACATACACCAGAGCCTTTTGTTATTGAGCAAGGCATGGAAACTGAAGCACAGATCAGGACACAGTTACAAATATTAGTAACTAGTATACTGAACCAAAGATAAAATCCACAATGCTGTATAATCCAGGGATGAAAATTACATAGAAATTACATAGCTCTCTTGAATTTTGTAATGAAGTAATAAAAAGGTGTGATGCAAAAAATAGAGTGTACATGGTAAAACATGCAAAAATGTGTATGCCAACTATAACACGTTTGTTTTTATTTTTTAATCTTCTTCTTCTTTCGGCTTTTCCCGGTTAGGGGTCACCACAGCAGAACTCCAGTCCGGTAATGAATGGCAGTAGATTTTTTTACAGGTACCGAGGTGCCAGCTCGATGCCCAACCTTCAATGAAACATAAAAAAATAAAATTACTGCAATTAAATGTATGAGTTAAGCAATGAACTGTGAAGAAAGTGCAAGAGAGAAAGCAAAAGCTGTGTTTTTGCTACCATCACTGGTTATGTTATCTGTCAGTGGTATAGTTAATCATTTAAATACTGTTGATTGATAACCAATTAAGTATACTACAATCACAGCCATTTTTGACCTCCATTTATTGCATTACTGTGCACTTTTAGCCATTTTTCTTCATTTGATTTTTGTACTGTCATTGCATGACTTACATATTACTTCAGAACACAATGCAGTAAATGTTCTCAGATTAACTGCATCTAATGAAATAGCAGATGCTATAGGAAATTCTAGATATTGTTATCACACTAATCATTAGGACTATTCTCCAACTATAAAAAATTTTAAATGCTATCAGATCTTAATCAGTCAGGGCTAACACTAGGCAATAATGATCTGAATTAGAGGGTAGTCGTATGGGCAGAGTGAATGAATATAGGCCAATAAGATTTAACAGAGAAAACTACCTACATCGTGAGGCACAAATCAGAAAAAAGTTAAAGACAAAATTATATTGTGACAATAAAAGGTACTGCCAGCCATGCCAGGAGAAATATGGCAGTGGATTTGTGACATATAAAAAACACCACAACCAAACTTGGAACAAACGGCTCACTGAAAGCTGGAAATACAGGCACCAGAATTGTACTTAAAGGAAAATTCCCTTAAAAACTTTTTTTTTTAAATCACTGCTCGTAGATTTAAAATGCAACCCTTTTATTTATGCATAAAATGATGAGCACTTTCATATTTTTATATGAAAGACTTAATCAGACAATTAAATTACACTCATGCTTAAAAAGTATTTTAGACCAATAAAAATCACTTAATAAAACCATGTGCTTTTCAAGCCTTCCAACAAGCTCCACCCAATTCATAAAACACTTTTACTTCATAGCAGTTTACAAAACTTGACTGACACATTTTTTTGCGGTTAGCTCAGCAGTCAAGGTATCCACTCCACAAGCAAAAGGTGCAAGGTTTGACTCTCATCTGGGGCAAGCCACCAGGCTCCAGATGCCCCAACACCACCCTTTAAAAGTTATCCTTTATAAATATAAGTTAAAACTTACCATTGAATGTTGCTCTTCAATAAAACCAACTTAAATACATTTACTATCTCTGATGAGCCATTAGTTTTAATAAACACGTTATTGATGCATTTTCATTTAAACCTGGCTAGAGATCAGCATTCAAATAATGTTGCCAATACAATTCACACTTTTCAAGGGTTAAAGTCCAAGGCCCCCCTCTTTCATTCACTGCAATTTGTTCAGGTATGATGAATTTAAAACAATGGCTAGGGTTTTGCTGTACATGTCATAAATATGTTCATAGACTGTCTCCCTGAGTCTTCTCTCTGTCTTACCAGTGTAAAAGCATGTACATGCTGAACTACCACCCATTTTGTTTTGCAGTCAAAATGCCCTCTAATTGTGATTTCATGGGTGGAGATAAGGCAATCCTTCTTAACAAGAATATGCTGACATTGAGGGCAATTCCTGCACTTGAACATTCCAGGGTTGTTGGTGATAAAAATTACCTTGGGTATACTCAACCCTTTTTCAAACACTGCCTTTAAATTCTTCCCCCTTTTATATACCACATGTGCACATGAGCCACTCCTTAAGATGGGCCTATTTTTTACCAAAATGTCCTTTATCACCATACTGTCAGTTGAAAAAGTGGTAATAAAGACACACTTAAAACCTCTCTGATTTTGGGGTGTGGTTGAAGTCTGGTTAGTAGTAGGTTCAATCCCCTTACTCCAATTCCCATTGTTGTGTTTTCTAAAATTGGATTAAATATCTTTTGTTCTCACTTATTCATGACTTCATACTTTAAGTTCTCAATTAAGTCATTTGGATACCCTCATACTTTAAACATGTCCTTCAACTTCTGACAGTCATCCCAAAAAGTTTCAACTGTCACCATTCTTGTGGTCTGATCAAACTGTCCCTTCACTACCGCTGTCTTTTGACTTAACAGATGAGAGCTAGCAAAGTGAAAGAAACTATTAAAATAAGTGAGTTTTCTATAAATTTCAGACACAAACATCTGATTTGTTGTATCTTTTATCAAGAGGATATCAAGATAGGAAATCTGGTCATTGTTACATCCATGGGTAAAATTTAAAAACTCTGTAGATGCATTAATGTAATCGATTCTTGCTAGGATGTCTTCTCTGTCCCCATCCCAGAGTATAAACATAGCATCCAGGAACTGGGTATAAAATCTACAATGGGAAAAGAATTCTGAAGGAAAAAAGAAGTTATGTACCTACCATAATGTTCCATGTGAGTTGTCCATCTTGCCCTTCATTCTTGACTGATGGGTTCGGAACCGATCCTCGGGTCTGACTCTGCCATTTTGTAAAGCTCGAGGTCTACAGCTAGCTCGTGGCTCCACCCCTATCCCATGATGCCATAGGGCATTCCCCAGATCTTGTTTGCTGATGTAACAATTATATATATATATATATATATATATATATATATATATATATATAGAGAGAGAGAGAGAGAGAGTGAGCGAGAGAGGAGAAAGATATCTACACCAATAATACTCTTTACCAGACTCAGAAGAGGGTCAAAGACCATTTACCAAGAGTAGAACCACCTCTCGTTCTTCCAGAAATCAAGGCAGGGGGTCAGGTGGGTGGGACGTTAGAATGAAGGGCGAGATGGACATTTCACATGGAACGTTATGGTAGGTACATAACTTCTTTATGTGCAGTTGTCCTATCTCACCCTCATTCTTGACTAATGGGACAGCATCCCTAGTGCCTTTCTTCTTGGGTGTCTCAAGGGAGTACATTTTCCAGAACAGTGGAACCAAAAACGGCCCTGTCCCTGGAGGCCATGTCTACTTTGTAATGAGTGATAAAGGTATGAGGCTTAGCCTATGTAGCTGCTGCACAAATAGTATCAATGGGTAGCCTAGCACGGAAAGCAGAGGAAGTAGATACTGCCTTGTTGAATGTGCTTTGATTCCTTGTGGTAATTCTTTATGTGCTGTATTATAAACAAACAAAATGCATTGAAACAGCCAGTTTGACAAAGTAGTTTTTGCTACTGGAAGACCTTTTTTATTTTCTCAATAGGATACAAAAAGTTGGTCCGATTTTCTAAAGTCTTTTGTTCTATGTAGGTAGAAATGCAGTTGTCTTTGATCATCCAGCTGGTGTAGCCTGTATTCTGCCTTATTGCTGTATCTGGGGAAGAATACTGGTAGTTCAGTAGATTGATTGAGGCTAAACTCTGAGCACACCTTTGGCAAAAAGGATGGGTTCATACGTAATGATACTCTATCATTGTGGAACAGCATGTATGGAGGTTTAATGGACAAGGCCTGCAACTCTGATACTCTTCTGGCTGAAGTGATGACCACTAAGAAAGCATGTTTCCAGGTCAGATATTTTAAATCACACAATGATGCAGGTTCAAAAGAGGGAAGAATTATTTTGGACAAAAGGATGTTGAGATTCCATGGGGGTAAGGGTGGCCTGATATATGGTCTTAGTAAGTTTGTACCTCTTAGGAAGGCTTTTGCTAGCCTGTGAGACATTATACTTGAATGAGTTTGTACCTCTTATGAATGCATTTGCTAGCCTGTGAGACATTATACTTGAATCTTCATTGCCAATATGAAAATTTGAGATAGCTGCAAACTGAACTCTGACAGTGGACACCGCGGCTCCTTCATTAAAAAGTTTAGTCAAGAACTCAAGAACAAATGAAATGGATACTGGATATGGCTCAGTACTATTTTGAGTGGCCCAGATAGAAAATCTCCTCCATTTACTGATATACAATTTCCTTGTAGATGATTTGTGAGAAGAGATCAAAATGTGTCTTACTGCAGATGAAATATTTTGTGACCTGGCTATCTTGGGAATCGGAGCAGCCAAGCTGTCAGCTTGAGAGTTGAGAGAGAAGGATTAAGATCACTTGAAGAATGTGTCAGCAGATCTGGTACTGGATCTAGGATCCATGGCTCTTCCTGTAGATGAGGCTGTAGGAAGGGGAACCAAATTTGATGAGGCCAGTAAGGTGCTATCAGGGTTAATGTCCTGTGAACTGGCTTTCTGAAGTACTCTTGATATCAGTGGAAAGAGGGGAAGGCATAAAGGAGACCCAGGGGCCAAACGTGCACAAGTGCATCCCTTGGTGACTCCCCCAGTGGTGGGATCAGGGCAAAATGGTTGCTGCATATTGTGTTCATGGACGTGGTAAAGAGATCGCAGCAAGGCTGGCCCCATTTGCAAAAAAATCATTTCCACTACATCTTGTTTCAGGGACCACTCATGGGGCATTAGAATCACCCTGCTGAGCTTGTCCCCTATCACGTTGGATTTCCCTGGGATATGCATTGCTATAAGAAAGCACTGGGATGAGGTTGCCCATTGCCATACTCTGAGGGCCTCTTGACAAAGGGTGTAAGACTTGGTTCATCCTTAATTGTCTATGTGCCATACAACTGACATGTTGTCCGTCTGAATCGCAATCGTGCCTGGAGGAAGAGAGTATTGAAATGCTTGCAATGCCAGTGACACTGCTCTAATCTCCAGCACGCTGATGTGTAGGTGAGCCTCATGTTCTTGCCAAATGCCTTGGGCTGTCTTTCCCTGATAATGCCCTCAACCCTATTGGGGAAGGGTCTATATTAGAAGATCGAAAATGCATTCTTTCAAATGTGTCTTGGTCGAACTTAAAAGGCAGAAAACGGAAAATATCAAAGCGACTGTTAAGCGAATTCTTTCCCTGGGAAAGAATTTGCTTGGCCACTTCAGTACTTTGCCATTTTTGGCACTGTAGTGTGGTCTCGGAGTTGGTATATTTAAGTAGGGGGGTGTGGGGGTGAAGCCCCCCACTTAATGTAATGTTTAAATTCATTTTTATTTATTTTTTATTTTTTTGTTGGAACAGCATTTTTTTCTCTTGGAAAAAACTCACTGTTCTGACACTTCGACATTGTAAGCTTTCACTTACATAGGGTCGATCAATCACTGTTCACTTTTTTAAGCATTCGGTGATTTAATATAGACCCATCTGAGAAGCATCCGTGGTCACTGTGGCTGATGGGGGAGGTATGGTAAAAGGACGGCCTATGGTGACTTGATCTGAGTTTATCCACCAGGCTAAGTCCCTTTCGCAAGATTCTGTCAGAATTATCTGGTATGGCATCAGTAAGTCCTGCACTGACCATTGGGTAAAGAGACGCCATTGTAGAATCTGCATGTGCATGCGAGCTAAGGGGAGGATGGTGACAGTTGCGCAATTGTCCCTAAAACTTTGAGAACAGTTCTTGCTTTTACTCTTGTTCTCAAAAGTAGGTTTTGAATTTGCATGTGAAGAGATTGTATTTATTCTTGTGGAAGAGTTACCATCATACTTACTGAGTTTAATTCTGCGCCTATGAATGCGATATTCTGCAACGGCAATAAGGCAGATTTTTTGTAGTTGATTGTGACCCAAGTTGAGCACATAGGTCCAAAGTGTTGTCTATTGCCTGTAGTAGTAGCTACTTGGTAGTAGCAGTAAGGAGCCAGTCATCTAGGTATGGAAACACCCGGAATCCTACATGCCTCTGGTGGGCTGTAACCACTGCCATACATTTGGTGAACACTCTGGGGGTTGTAGTGAGCCCAAAGGGCAGTGCTCGGAATTGGTAGTGACTGGCTCCCAGCCAAAAGTGCATGTGACTCCTGGATGGCCTGTGCATCTTTATATGGTAGTACACATGCTGGAGGTCTATAGGACACATCCAGTCATCTTTCAGGAAGGATTGACTGTAGCATGACCATCCAGAACTTTGTCTTTTCCACCGACTTGTTTAATGTGCTGAGATCCAATATTGGCCTCCAGTCCCCCGTTCTCTTTGGAACTAAAAAGAATCTTGAGTAAGTTCCAGATCCTATCTGGTCTGCAGGGACCGGTTGGATGACTCTTTTTTCTAGCCACCTTTGAATTTCAGTTGCTGCCTGATTCCTGTGACTGGCTGGAACATCCAGAATTGTTCTCAAGGTTGGGGGAGGGTTGGAGAAGGGGATAGCACACCCTCTGGATATGATCCTTTGCACCCATTTGTCTTTTGTGATTTTTAGCCAGGTGTCTGAGTACAAAGACAAGTGACTCCGACTGCCTTCAGAGTACAGCAGTCAGGTTTCCCTTCAGGAATGCTGAAAGAGCTTACCGAAGAAAGATTCTCAGTCACCCTGATTCTGCGGACCCCCTCTGCTGTGTGGCCAGCATCTTCCATTATTACCCCCTCCTCTGCCCCTGGAGGAGGGTTCACCACATGTGTCCTGAAAGGCTCCCTGGGTTTTATGGAACCACATCTTTCCACCCTCTTGACCCTTAGGATATGGTCTTGAAGGAGTGGAAAAACAGACTCCAACGGCAGAGACAGTCTAGTGTTTCCTTTACTTTGGCCCAAACAGGGATGAGCCATGAAAAGGGGTGTTGATAAAAGATGACTTGAAAGGTTCCACAAATGAACACAAGTGTATCCAGGAATGTCTCCTAAGGGCAATTCTTGAACCCGCTGATCTGCCTGCTCCATTGGCTGCATGCGAAATGAGCCTCATGGAAGAGTTGACTATAGAGTTTAGGGTGGAGAGCTGAGAAGTTACTTTATCAGAGACTCCTGCAGCTACATTACCATGAAGAGTATCTCCAAGCTCCTTTAGGAGATCTCTCTGTAGCCTTGTAAAGTGAGTTAAGTAACTCAAGCACTGTAGAGTAAAGTTCACTGATGAGAACATACGCTTCCCATACCTGTCTATCGCACGCGACTCTGTTCAGTGGTGGACAGATGTGGACATCTCAGACATCGATTTTTTAGTGGCCGCCGCCACCACCATAGCATCTACTAGCACCCCCTTGGTCAAGAAAGATTTGTCCTCTGGTGCAGTGATACATTTGTTAGGCCTCCTAGGGACAAGTTCCACAGTATCCGGAGACTCCCACAACTTCTGACAAACCGAATCCAAGAGTTCATCAAAAGGCAGAGACACTCAAGAGGCAGAAAGTCGAGAACCAAAAGCCTTCATGTACAGGGACTCCTCATCTGAAGGGTTAGTGGCCTTCCAGCTGCCTCTCTGCTTAAGGACTTCTAGGATGTCTGCGATGAGACATCAGAAGGCAGCCGTGGGGACCCCTCTGAATCATCGAGGTCCGTGTCTGATGTCACTGACTCCTCAGAGGAGTCTAGATGTTTCCTCATACATGTCTTCTTTCATGGTGCTTCCTCAGATGGGACTTCTGGAGAGGTTTCCAAAGAGAAATGTATGTCCTTTGGGGCATCATGAGGCTCTGGATCTCTACGCTGTGGGTCATGTGGTGCAGAAGTTGGACCCAAAACTCTAGGGGAAGGAATGGTAGGATCTGAAACACTGGATGTCTGTGGGGACAATGCTCTCCTCATGACCACGAAGGCACCCCCCATGACCCGAGGAGAGCTCTGGCTCCAAAGAACCAGAAGCTCTCCCCAAAGACACTAGAGGCTCCAAGGCTGAGGTAGGAGCTAAACTCATCTGAGCCGATGCTCCAAGAGGTAAAGCCAGAACCTATAAATGCTCAGTCTGGCTGTCCCCCTCTCTAGAGCCGACCAGAGAGTGTCGCCCCCCCAGACCCCCCGGTCACCACAGAGGTAGTCTGTGAAGTAGAAACCGAAGAAGCCAAAGAAGGTCTCAGCACTGTAGGGTCCACAACTTTCAACTCCACACATTCAGGCTCCAAAACCACGGTAGGAGTCGGAGGAGGAATCAAAGTAGGGAGAACTGATCTGGTCGGATCTGAAGCCAACTGGGGTCAGTGCCGATAAAATTTTTGCAACGGCCGGTGTCCTCAAAAGCTTCTGCACCAAATGATCCATGTCCAAAATTGAAAGACTTCTGGAAGAATGAGATGATGGTGTCGGTGAAGCCACAGACTGTAAAATTGGGGATCAGAGAGTAGGAGACACAGGATCTAAAACTGGTGATCAGCTCCTAGCTTGAACTACCATCGGCCCTGACACAGATGGAGCCAAGGTAGGAGTCTGAGTCGATGTGGTCAGTTCCAAGAATTTTTTAATCTTTTTTGAAGGCTCCGAACCATCTGAAGAAGACGAAGATGGCCTCTTAGAGCTTTTTTCAGACTTGGACAAAGAAGGTGAAAAAGTCTTTTTTAATGGAGTTGGATGCTTCTCTAAATCCGCAGCAAAGGAAGACTTTTGCAGACCCCTTAATATCAATTTATTCATTTGCTCTTGAAGCACACTTGTGCTGAAAGTATGAAAAATGGAACAACTTTCCTGCAAATGCAGGGCTCCTATACAGTATACACATTTGGAGTGCCCATCAGTGATAGACATCTTCTGGGATCACTTTGGACATCTTTTAAATCCTGAGACCCTGGTCTCCTTATTATCCTTACTTTGTTTACTTGCCATGCTGAACACAACATATCAAAAACACAACACAGTATGACAGCCTTCTAACTTAAATAGGCTATCAAAATCTTGTAAGAAACAACGCTATTAAAGTGTACAAAAGTAAACAATAAATCCTCTAACTTAGGTTGTTGAAAAGTCTTTATATGTATCAACCTACAATACTATCAAACACACAAGTTATAGCCCTTGAATAAAATGGGCAAATCTTAACAAAAAAAAAAATATATAAGCAGTAAATGCGTTAATTCACGCAATAAAAACCTAAAAAGCTAACACTCGTAAGAGTTATAAACAGGAAATATAAGTAAATAAAGCCTTATTAAAATTAAAATTTAGTGAAACTTAGCCAGAGCTAGCTTGCGATGCCCAAAACCTTTCAGCAGCAAATGAGATCTGGGGAATGCCCTATGGCACCGTGGAATAGGGACAGAGCCACGAGCTAGCTGTAGACCTCGAGCTTTAAAAAATGGCCAGGACGGAACTGAGGATCAGTTCCGAACCCATCAGTCAAGAATGAGGGTGAGATAGGACAACTGCACATCAGATATTTCTTCTACCACTGGACTATTATAATATTGGTGAACAGACCCCCACACGGTGAACTCATAGTGACACTCTTACTTTGTAAGAACAACTTTTTTTCGAAGACCAGGTAATTATTTTTTAGCACCATCTCCAATAGATTCTCATAAAATTAATATGATCTTGCTGTATCCCTTTTTGGTGCAAAAATTCAATAAACCACTCCATCCTCAATTCATGTGGGATGACTGTGTACATGTCCTTTACGTCTGTTGTGATAAATGTATATGACTCCTTGAATGGTATGCTATTCATCTTATGGAGAAACTCCCACAAGTCCTTACAGATGTGTTCCTCATCTATAACCAGGGATTTTAGTATTTCATCAAGAAATTTTGCACTGGGATAAGTAATTGATCCCCGGGCATCTACTATGGGTCTCACTGGGGATTGTTCGATGTTTTTATGAATTTTTGGCACCCCAAAGATATATGGAATTAAGGGTGTTGCCACATTTAAATAGTTAAATTCATCTACCAAGATTTGACAATCTATAAATAGGTCTTGAATGTTAGGTCGAATTTGTCTGTATGCCCCATTTAATTCATTAATGGAAGTTTCACAGTAAGTCTCATCAGTCAAAAGTTGTTTCATCCTGTTGGAATAATCTCCCTTCTCCATTATCACAGCTCCTCCCCCCTTGTCTGGCTTCATAATACGAATCTCTGAATTACTCATGAGTTTGTGTAGGCTGGTTGTCTCTTCCTTCATGAGATTACTGAAATCTGGAACCTTAGGCCTTAAATTCAGTTGTTTCCTGAAGTCCAGTTCACACATAGGTTCATAGGTTCATAGGTAGATACTAGGCTATCTGCCATAGGGCATTTATAAGCCTAGCCAGAGTGTATTTGGCTTCCGCCTCTCTATTAGATTAGCCTACTGTGCCTCTGTAAAGTAGGTCACAGAAGGTACCCTTTTAAGATTAGTTTACTGTGCCTCTGTCTAGCAGGGACACAGGAGAGATCCCAGGGGTGAATTTGCGATTTCCCATCCACGCGTCCAAATTTTGCTTGAAGAGGGTCAGCGAGGGGCTATGTCTAACATGAATTGGGATTCTATTCCAGAGTGAGGGGAGCCTTTGGGAAATGAATCTGTCCCTCCAGCATGTCCTATTTATTTTTGTGCTGAGGTTTAGGTCCCTGGGCGTGTAGCTCTAAGGGACTTGGATTTTGAGGTGGAGCATGTCCATTAATTCTGGGTTTGACATGGCTTTGTACGTCAGGCATAGATCGCCTCTGAGTAGGCGGTAAGCAACTGAGTAGAGCTGGAGTTTCTTTAGTCAAGCTGCATAGGACATCTGTTTGTAGCCCATGATCCTCTTGGTGAGGTACTTTTGGGGTCTCTCCAGTTGCTGCAGGTGTCGGGTAAGGTACATCCCAAAAGGGGCATTGTATTCAATTATGGGCCTGATGAGTGATGAGTAGAGGGGCACAATGACCTCTCTTGATCTAGATGAGAACCCTTTCGTGATAAGGTGGGCTATATAGAAGGTCTTTCTAACCACTTTGGCAACGTGATTATCAAAGGAGAGATTACTATCTACATTGGTCCCCAAATCTCTAATTACTTCTTCCGTACTTAATGGATTGCCACCTATGTGGTAATTTGTGGGCACCTTGTTTTTCCCAAAAGGGATGACTATGCACTTTTTAGCATTTAGCTTGAGGCCGTGGCTCTGGCACCAAGCATCCGTCTCTGTGAGACCCATTTGGAGGATGCTTGTGTCAGCTGGAGATTCGATTATGGCTCCCAGTTTGCAGTCATCTGCGAACTTTGTCAGCCATAATCCCCCTGTGTTAGTCTGAACCTCAGAGAAGTATATACCGAACAAGAGAGGTCCCAGAACTGAGCCCTGTGGGATGCCACTTGTAACTGGTTTGGATTCGGACATGGCACCTGCAATTCTGACCATGTGGGTTCTATCTCTGAGCCAGTTTGCAACCCATCTTGTGATATAGGGGTTGATATTTAAGCTGGTAAGCTTATTTATGATGCCCAAGTAGGGTATTGTGTCGAAGGCTTTTGCGAGGTCCAGGTAGGCTGTGTGGACTACCTTGCCCTCATCTATGGCTTTGGTAACTGTTTCAAAGAAATCAACTAGGTTTAAGAGGCAAGATCTGCCCTTAACAAAGCCAAATTGGGTAGGGTCCAGTGTCTGGAGGCTCCCAATGTCTTTGTTTATGTGTTCCATGATAATACGCTCCATAGCTTTACAGACCAGTCTAGTCAGGCTTATGGGGCGATAGTTTCCGGGGTCCGTTGTGGCATCACCTTTGTGGAGTGGGACCACTGTAGCTGTACGCCATTCTTTGGGTACATATCCTGTAGTAAGGCTAAGTTTGAACAGTGACTTAATGTGAGGGTTCAGTTCTTCTTGGAGCTCGTGTAAGACACAGCCTGGGACACCGTCTGGTCCCATAGATGCTGTGTTTTTTGCTTTGGAGAGGGCAGCTTTCACCTGTGCATCTGTGATGTCAAGGAGGTTACATTCAGTTGGGATAGGCGTTTGCTCCTTTGGGGGGGGAAGGGGGGAGAAGTTTGCGCTGAATCTGTCTGCCAGGATGTTGGCTATGTCTGTAGGTTCGGTATATTTTGTACCGTTATGCAACAATTCAGAGCATATCTGGGAGTTTCCGCCCATGTTTCTGACATAACTAAAGAAGGCCTTGTGATTATCTTTAGTGTCTAGGGCAATTTTTCTTTCGAAACTGGCCTGTGATGATTTTATGAGGGATCGAAGTTTCTTGCTAATACTGATCAGAGATGCCTTCCCTTTTTGGGATTTTGCTCTGTCATGCAGTAGCTTCCTCCTTCTGTTGTATAGCTTATTTATGACCGGGGTCCACCAGACCGGTCTCCTGTTTTTGGAGGAGTGAGTCTTGGTTTTATTTGGGATAGCATGATCCATGCATTCCTGCAGGTGCTCATAGAATGCATTTTTAAAGGATTCTGCGGATTGGGCTGTATTATCCTCTGGCCCAGGGGCTTTGAAGGATTCCACCTCAGTCTTGAGAAGTGCAAAGTTGGCTTTGGAGAAATTCTTTACAGTGATTTCCTTGGCTGGGGGTGGGGACGGGATATGGATGTCCAGGGAAATTTGTTTATGGTCTGATCTTACCAATGAGGGGTTTACCTCTGGTGTGGAACATAGAGTCCCCATGTTGGTGATGACCAGGTCCAATATGTTGTTCCCTCTTGTGGGAGTGGTGACCAGTTGTTCCATTGCGTTAGAGATTATAAATTCAAGGAACCGTTGGACGAGGGTGTTTGGGCTTGAGTAGTTTTTCCAGTCAATGTTTGGGTAGTTGAAGTCACCCAATAACATAGTGTTTGGAGAGACCTTCATATTCTCCAGTGTTCTCAGGAATGCCAAGTGGGGTTCCTGTAATAGGGAGGGTGTTCTGTAGCAGGCTATAAACTGAAAGGCAGTTTTGCCCGCTGTTAGTTGCACATGGATGGTTTCCGATGCTTCGTGCAGTGCCACTAACCTGGAGGTGTAGGTATCTTTGATGAATATAGATACTCCCCCTCCTTTTGTGCTTCAGTCCGAGTTTTGGGGCCGAAATGCATGGTATGAGTTATAACCTTGTAGTGCTGGGGTGCTCTCAGGAGTCTTGAACCAGGTTTCTGTTACTGCACAGACATCGATTTTCTCCATACTGAGGAGAGTCTTGAGTGCGTGCATCTTGAGGTTTAGACTTCTGGCGTTGAGCAGCATTACCCTTAGTTTTTTTATCTTTGGGTTGTCTATGGAGGTGGGTTTGTCCTTTGAGCCTTGCCTAAAAAAGGCACTATGGGGGTGGCAAGAGCCTTGGCCAGTATACGAAAGCCTAAGGGTGACAGGTGCATGCCATCACTAGCGAAGCAACGTGGCTTGTCGAGCATGTCATCCCAGGCTGACAGACACTGGATCCCCTTTGAATGACACCAATACTTTAGCCAATTGTTGAAACTGATCATTTTGTCTTTATACTGTGGCATCATTCTTGGTGAGGGCAAGATGCTACTCAAGGTCAGGGACATACCAGCCTGGGCTACATGGTCAGAGAGCTCCTCTATGTCTCTTTTCATGTAGTCCAGGGAGGTACATCTCAGGTCATTCACACCAGCATGGACAATGACGGAGTCATACTTGTACTTGCTTTGGAGTGACCTGAGTGCTTGCATTATGTGGCGGATCCTGGCACCCGACAGGCAGCTTACAGTGACTTTCTCCTTGTTCAGTCTGGTGAGTGGGACGTCAGTGTGCTGGACAATAGAGTCCCCTATAACAAGTGTATTTGGTGTGTTGTTTGGCCTTATGGGCTGTGACTGTGAGGCCCACTGATTTTGTGAGATATGTGATTTGTGGGTATTGTTGAGGGGTGGCTGTTGCTTGGATATCTGCTTAGGAGGTCTTTGCTGTTTAGGCAGATTTTTATTTAGAGCCTCCGAGTATGTTTTTGTGTGTTTATGTGTTGGGTACGCAGATGCAATAGGTCTGTGTGAGACTGGATTTGTGGTGTGGGTGATTACCTTTTCCTCCTGACTGACTGTCTCAGTCTTGGGTTGAGAGAGCTCTGCCTCCACTTTGGCTGTGTAACTGCATCTCTCACATGTATTAGAGTTTGTTGGAAGGAGGAGAGGGTTGTCTGTGTACATAAGGCAATTGTAACATTGCCTCAAAATTCCCAGATTCACCAGCTGGACTGGAGAGTAACCTTGAAACTGACCCTTGGACATACCAGATTAGTATAGGGAACTGTTTTTTTACTGATCAGATTAGGGAAGGGAACTGATTTTTCACTTGATCAGGAAGGACCAATCGGGAGTCTAATACTTATGAGAAGTCAAGGAGGGTGTAGTGCTTTAGTTTGTTAGTGTTTCCTTATAAGAGCTGAGCAAGTGCAGTGCTTTTGAAAGAGAATAGAGTGATTACTTTGAGAGTTTGAATAGTTCTAAGGGAAAAAGTGAAGAGCAGACTTTGTGGAGCCTGGAATAGTTTAAACCTGTTTAGGCAGCACTGCCCGACGCTGCTCAGTGCGCAAAACCACGCAAAAAGAGAGTTGTAGGGTTTTGAATGGCTGGATGTAAGGGGGGATTATACATGCTAGAAACATGTAGTGTTGAAATATTGCATTAAAATTAAGTTTTCGCACATATAATTTCAAATCCATTAATGTATTAGCTATATTAGCACATTTTCTTGGGACAAACATAAAACCACTTGCAAATAAATTACAACATGTGGTATTAATATTTTGTGAGGAATAACTGAACACTTTAAAATCCCTGCTCATATTCTGAACAATAAACACAGTTGGCTCTAATGTAACATTTTCTAAATCTTTTGATTCTGGTACTGTCCTCTACCCCTGCCCCCTCCCCAGGGAGTGAGAGAAAGTTTTGGTCGGTTGATTGGGGAACTTGGTGGTGGTGTTTCTCCTTGAGATGTTCCGATCTTCTTGGGATAAATTCCACCTGTTGATCTAAAAAAACATTTTGTCTAGACTGGTTATTCTGTTCCGACACCTGAGAATGGTTAATATTTATCGTATCAGTTCTGTGTTCAGAATTATTTGGAAATTGGTTTGAATTAAATCTAGATCCCCAATTTTGCGAAGGTGGGTGGTTTGGGTAAACCTTATTACAATCATAATCTTTTCTGTCTCTCTCCAGCTTTTTTATCTTACAGTTTCGTATAGACTGTATTTTTGCATCAATACTTGTACAAATTCATGCATGTTCTAATTTGTGAAGTTTATATTGAGCATCACTAGTAATTTCTGCATCCAGTATTTTGGTGTTTTTAATCATTTCATCCATCAGCGTGGTGTTATATCTAATTAGTAAATTCATATATTCGCACCCATGCCAATCGAATAACACCATAAATTCTTTATGTAACTGGGAACCTGTCAAAAGTCCAGAAGGGTACCACCATATCCTCAAACCTTTTGGTACCATATTAGCTCTTATGCATTTCCCAAAATACGCATAATTGCAACTTTTTAATTTTCAATAATTTACAATCAAACCCACTCAGCTTATTTACTATCAAATTTGGATTTAAGTCAGTCTGTTGGTTTACAATTAGATTAAAATGAGGTTGCAACCATTCAATTAAAGCTGGTAGATTATTTGCAAAACCATTTACAGGTTGTCTTAAACTGTTATTATTGTCAGCTACAAAAATGTTTCAAACAGAATAAATTCTGGTTCTCCCATTTGAATGCTCACTGCTTGCTAGAATATTTGAAGGCCTCAAGTTTTCTCTTGGCTGACCAGGCTGTGAACTGGGTAAAGGAGAAGAAATATAAGAATCCATTCGCTGAGTTAGCTGTTGCAGAAGTAAGGTGTGCCATCATTCTTTTAATTATTGGTGTAACTAGTATGTTGGTCATGTAGTATGGTTTTCTATGTAGTAGACAGCTTATAAAAATCATGTGATGAGGGTGATTCAGAAATTTGTGCGAAGAGGTAAATCAGGCCTGACAAAAGAAAAATTCCTTCAAAGTTGGGACAGCTAAGAGGTCTGACTAAGGTTACTTGTTTCTTAGGATACATATAGGTGGTCTTTTGGTTTGGTATGTTACTTTTAAGACCCTCAACATATGTAGGTGTATGTGTTTGGTGTCAACTACCAGTGATTTGTTTGCTGTGATGTTGTGTAGTGTGGACAACCTGCATGTAATTTGTAATGGTTTTGTGTGAGAGCTTTCCCTCCAAAAAAAATTACATAGCTACATCTCTCACACACTGTATCAGTTTGCTTAAGTAGTAGGTGGTTTTCAGTAAACATGAGACAACTGCTACATTGTCTCAGGATAACCATTTTAACCAAGCTGGCTACAGAGATGGTTGAAAAGTGCAAATCCATGGTTCCAGGTATGGGCTGATGGGGGAGGGGGTACTTAAATGGTTTGGAATTGATTACTGCAGGTGCCATCTGCTTGGTAGTGGAGATAGTGCTGATCTCAACACAGCTGTACAAAGCTAGGAATAAATAATCACTTGTTCCTTTTCTTACCAGGAGCAAAAGAGTAGCAGTTATCCCAGGCTGTAATATTAACCCTGACATTGCCAGGTTCAGTAGTAGATACTCTGGATAGAACCTACAGCAGCTGGACACAACAGAAATCCAAGCTATATAAATTACACATATTTACTTTGAAAATTATGACCAAATATTTCTATTGTTCTATTATTTTCTCACTGTCTGCCAGATTTAAGGTTGTAAGAACATATGAATAAGAAACAAAAATATCTATTTCCAATTTTTGTTTGTGCAAAGACATTCAGCGCATAACTCAGGCAACAGAAAGTAGAAAGGGCTGTCGCCAAACATATGGAGCATACTATGACAAAAAATACCCAGAGATTTTGTAGAGTTAATAGAGATATTTAGGAAATTTTATGAAAATGTGTATAAAACAGTGAATTGTTTAAACCAAGGAAAGAGACAAATGGAAATATTCATGGAATGTTTAATTATATTGAGGTTGAAGAGCTCAATAATTAATAGTGAAGATAAGAAGACGTTAAATAAAAACAGTGATGTATAATCGAGTACCAGAGAAGACTCAAGGAACATATGGTATTCCTCTAGAAATCTGGAGGCTTGGAGGGAAGAAAGTGATAATGACTTGGAAGGCTTTGTTTAATAATATTTAGAAAAAGGACCACCCTCTTGAAAGAAAGTAGCTGAATTATTGAAAGACAGTAAAGACCATTCAGACCCAGCTTCATATAGACCCATTTCAATTTTAAACCATGATTATAAAGTATTTATGTCTAAACTAGCTAAGAGAATGGCAAAGGTGTTGCCAAAATTAAGAGATACTGATTAATGGTTTGATGGGGGGAGTTAAACATTTGACAATGTTAGTACAACAATGATGATTCAGAGGGAAACAGAATGTAAGAAAACACCACTGTTGCTGGTGGATCTTGATGCAGAGAAAGCATTCAATAGAGTCAGCTACAATTATATGAGTAAGGTAAAAGAAGCATTAGTGTTCTATGATAAAATAATAGGTTTAATTAGAATGGTATACGAAGACTCACAGGCAAGAATTAAGGTGGGATGGCTCCTTTCTAACACGCTGTGGTTGAACAGGGGAAACAGGCATGGGTGACCTCTTTCACATTAGTTATTTGCTTTATACTTAGAGCCACTGGCAAAGAACATAAAGGACTCACAAATGTAATAATGTAAATGTTATGGTAATCAAAAAATGTTTTGATCTGTTTGTAGATGATATTATTTTGTGGTGGATAATCCAGAAAAGGACATTTTAGTACTGTGGAACATTTTGAGACAGTTTCAAGTATTTTCAGGATAAGGAATTAAGGAAGATAAAACAAAGGCTAGAGCATACATTCTGTACCCACACATGACTTGGTTCATTCATTCCCATACTTATGGGAACATGACAAGATGAAGTATTTAGGTATAGGGATTAAAAATTATTCTGTTAGGACAGCTAAGGATATGTGGGAAGAGATTAGCTACAAGGCAATACAAAAATTGGGAAATTCAAAGCCCCTGGTAATAGATTTGGATAGAACGATACAAGCAGTGAAAATGGTTTTAGTCCCTTTAGTTTTTTATACTGGTCAGGCCTATATTTATCAACATGGAGAAGATGTTATTCTACTGTATTACTGCCTCTTAAATCATTTTTTCAATTGTGCACTTGCCTTGCTTCATTTAAAAAGTTTTAAATTGCTAATTTTGTAGAGTTTTAATTGCATTTACTGTTTAGGGCTACACACTCAAGTGCATTAGCCTTTTCTGTGTTTATTTACTGTATTGTTGCATTATTTAGCCTGTTGTAACCAAAAAAAATACTATCTTGTTTGCTTGTTTCCCACCTTTCCTAGCTAGTATAGTCCAGATCCCAGGCTTTGCTTGTCTCAGGACTTTATTTTCTGTGTTCAGAGCTATCCAGACCTTGCTGTGCTAAAGTAGAGGGAAGTCCTACTGCTTATCAGTGGGAGTGGTGAGCATTGTACTGCCTATCTAACACTAGAGGAGTGGTTTCCAGCTCTGAAATTGTACCTTCATTGGCCTTTTTGGGCTGATTTCTATCCCTTTCAACTTTTTAGCTTAAAAATGCATGTGTTTGCACATTGTTCACATCATGCAGCACCGCGGGACTACGGTTAAACTATTCCAGGTGCCAGAAAGTCTGCTCTTCAAATTTTCCCTTAGAACTAGCTGGTTTCTCAGTAGTAGCACTAAAATCTGAACCCCTGTGACTAGCACTTGCTCTAGAACCCGCTGGAAAGCACTAGGAAGCCTTAAACTGATACAAGCACTCAACTCTCCTTGTCAATAAGGAGAAATTAATCGTAGGCACTAAACAGCCTATAATTGCAAAGTACCTTGCAAAGGTAAGGGAAAACAGCTCTTGTACTTTACAAAAAAAGCACCTAAACAGGCATGCCCAAGGGTCAGCTCCCGGTTATTTCTTCTGTCCACCTGGTGAATCCGGGCATACTGGGGCAATGCAGCAACTGCCTCATGTACACAGACAACCCTATCCTCCTACCACCCAACACTACAACCAGCAAGAGATGCACTTACATAGCCAAACTGGAAGCAAAGCTCTCTCCAGACAAGATTGTGCTAGACAGCCAAGAGGAGAAGGTTAACACCTGCACTACACCTCAAGCAACACATAGCCCTTCAAAACCCACACCATCAACTCCCACACATAGCAACACTAAACTCACACATGCAGAGGCTCTTAACATTAACCTGCCCAAGCAACAAGGAACTCCGAAGCTGAAACGCAAACAAACACCAGTCACAACCAAAGTGACACATAGCTCACAGCACCAGTGTGCCACCCAACAACAGCCCCTAAGGCAAGACAATGTACCCAGCACTTTAGTCATAGGTGACTCTATAGTCAGGCACACTGATGTCCCACCCACCAGGCTGAACAAGGAGAAAATTACAGTCAGCTGCCTGTTGGGTGCCAGGATCCGCCACATAATGCATGCACTCAAGTCACTCTACAACAAGTACAAATACGACTCTATCATTGTCCATGTTGGAGTGAATGACATGAGACATATCTCCCTGAGCTACAGGAAAAGAGACATGGAAGAGCTCTTGGATCATGTGGCCCAGGCAGGTATGACCCTAGCCCTGAGTAGCATCCTGCCTTTGCCCAGAATGATACCACAGTATACGGACAAAATGATTGACTTCAACAATTGGCTAAGCTTCTGGTGTCATTCAAAGGGGATCTAGTATCTGTCTGCCTGGGAAGACATGATCGACAAGCCACGATGCTTTGCCAAAGATGGTCTGCATCTGCCACCCCTGGGATTCAGGTTACTGGCTAAAGATCTTGCCACCCCTATACTGCCTTTTTAGGCAAGGTTCAAAGGACAAAACCACCACTGTAACAGATACAAGTATGCAAAATCTGAAGGTAATGCTACTCAATGCTAGAAGTCTAAACCTCAAAATGCACTCTCTCGAGGCACTCCTAAAAAATGGAGGACATCGATATCTGTGCAGTAACTGAGACTTGGTTCAAGCCTCCAGAGAGCACCCCTGCAATACCAGGCTACAACTCTTACCACACTTTTCGGCCACCAAACCAAGACTGAAACACTAAAGATGGGGGAGTGTTCATATTCATCAAGGATATTCATACCTCCAGGCGAGTTGCCCAACACAATGTTTCTGAAATTCTCCAGGTGCAACTAACACTAGGTAAGACTGCAATCCAAATTGTAGCTTGCTACAGATCTCCCACCATGCCCCAAGATTCTCACTACACCTTTCTAAACATACTGGAAAATATTAAGATACAACCAAACACCCTAATACTGGGTGATTTCAACTACCCTGCCATTAACTGGGAAAACTACTCGGGTACCAACATCTTTTCCCAATGGTTCTTGGAATTCATAAATTCCAACACCCTGGATCAATTAATCCATTGTCCCACAAGGGGCTCTAATATCCTAGACCTGGTCATTACCAACATGGGAGTTAGATGCTCCTTACCAGTGATCACCCCCTCATTGGTCAGGTCTGACCATAAGCAAATCACCCTTGACATCCACATCCCAACCCCCAGTAAGGAAACCTCCATAAAAAACTTCTCCAAAGCCAACTTCATGCTACTCAAGTCAGAAGTGACAAACTTCATGACACCCATGCAGACGGGATCTGAAAGTTTGACTGCTGAATCCTACATTAAGGCACTGTACGAGCACATCCACTCGTGCATGAATTGTGCCATCCCAAATAAAACCAAGACGCTCTCCTCCAAAAACAGGAAGCCAGTCTGGTGGTCCCCTGTCATAAACAAACTATACAACAGAAGGAAGAAACTGTTGCAGAAAAGAGGAAAATCCCAGGATGCAAAAAACTCCCTTACCAGCCTCAGTAAGAAGCTGAGATCCCTCATAATATTCTCCAAAGCTAATTACGAATATAAAATTGCCAAAGATTCCAAAGACAACCACAAGGCATTCTATAGTTATGTCAAGAATCTAAATGGCAGTGCTCAGATCTGCTCTGAGCTACAACAGAATGACATTAAATATACTGATCCCAAGGATATTGCCAATATCCTGGCAGATCGATTTAGTGCCAACTTCAACCTCCCTCTCACCCACTAAAGGGCCCATCTCAATACCAAAAGATTGCCAAATTCCAGTAATCACGGCCACACAGGTAGAAACTGCACTCTCCAAAGCTAAGAATACAGCATCCATGGGACCAGATGACATCCCAGGCTGTGTAATACATGAACTACAAAATGAACTGGCACCTCACCTAAGTGTCATGTTTAATCATAGCCTCACCTCAGCCTTCATGCCCAATGAGTGGCGCACAGCTATAGTTATCCCACTCCACAAGGGGGGCTCCACCTTGGATCCCAGGAACTACCATCCCATCAGTCTGACGAGCCTGATCTGCAAGGGCATGGAACGCATTATCATGGAACTTATAAACAAAGACATTGGCAACCTTCAAACACTGGACCCCACCCAGTTTGGGTTCATGAAGGGCCAATCTTGTCTCCTGAACCTGATTGTCTTCTTCAAATCAGTCTCCAGAGCTGTGGATGAGGGTAAGGCGGTCCACGCAGCCTATCTGGACCTCACCAAGGCCTTCGACACCATCCCCCACTCTGGAATCATACATAAACTTACTAAGCTGGGCATAAATCTCTATGTCACTTGATGGGTTGCCAAGTGGCTTACTGACAGAACCCACACTGTAAAAGTAGCTGACTCCAAATCCAGCTCCAGACAAGTGGCAAGTGGAGCACCTCAGGGTTCAGTCCTGGGACTGCTCTTGTTTGGCATCTACTTCTCTGAAGTACAGGCCAACACTAAGGGACTCTGGCTAACAAAGTTTGCAGATGACTGCAAACTGGGAGCCATTGTTGAATCCCCAAATGATGTAGATATTCTACAAAAGGGCCTTACAGAAACAGATGCTTGGTGCCAGAGCCATGGGCTTAAGCTTAATGCCAAGAAATGTATATTTATCCCCTTTGGGGAAAAAAACATGTACCCATGAATTACCACATAGGTGGCAGTACAGTAAACACTGAAAGTGTGATGAGAGACTTAGGGGCACAGGTGGACAGTGGTCTCACCTTCGATAACCACATTGCCACAACAGTCAGGAAATCCTTCTATGTGGCACACCTCATCACTAAGGGCTTTTCATTCAGAAAAAAGAAGGTCAGTGTCCCACTGTACTCATCCCTCATTAGACCCATTATAGAGTACAGCACCCCATTTGGTATGTACCTCACAAGACATCTGCAACAACTGGAAAGGTGCATAAATACCTCACTAAAAGAATCACAGGCCTAAAGCAGATGCCCTTTGCTCACCGTCTAAAAAAACTCCAGCTATACTCTGTGGCATATCGTCTACTCAGAGGCGATCTCTGCTTAACATACAAGGCATGTCAAACCCTGAGCTGTTGGGCATGCTCCACTTAAAGAAATCCCAATCCCTCAGAGCCACACACTCCAGGGATCTAAACCTTGTCATCACAATGAACAAAACATGCTGGAGGGATAGGTTCCTGACCCAGAGACACCCCATACTCTGGATTAGACTGTCCATAAATGTCAAGCAGAGCACCTCCTTGGCCGTCTTCAAAAGGAACTTTGACAATTGGATGGGAGATAGGAAATTCACCCCGGGGATCATGTCAGTCACCCTGCTAGACAGGGGACCAGGGAAGTAAATATTGTGGGAAGAAATATCCAGGGAATTGTTATGGCTAGGCTTGTATAGGCCCTAGGGCCGATAGCCTAGTACAAACCTATGAACCTATGTGAATGATAATAAAGAGTTGAATTAATTTATTTTGTAGGAAAAGAGGACAAAAGTCAAGTAGGATAAGTTGATTTCCCTATAAATGTGGTTTAAGATTACCTGATTTGAAGGGATACTTTGCAGATACCCAGTTAAGGCTCATATACAATAACACAAGCAGAAGATTGTAAAAAAAAGTGGAAATGATTGATGATGGCAGAGTATTTCGAAAAATGAGGGAGTAAGATTTTGGATGCTGGTTTTTAAGATGAATAAAGACTACCACAGAAAATATTATATTCATAAATTAGCAAAACGTATTCTAAGATCTAAGCCAACTCAGAAATGTAGAAAATAAATTTTACCAGAAGGGATGACTGCAAGTAGGGGTATGGAAAACAAGCAAGTGGGGGCTGGAATTTATTGGTGAAAATGAGTAAATAAAGGAACCAAGGTACTGGGAACAAATACTTAGAGAAGAAAAGGTAACAGAATGGGATGAGGCTAAGCAGATGTATGGACTATAGGTTAGAGACTTTCTTCCCAAAAAGGAATTAATAGAGTGTAGGCAGAGAGAAAGGGATAGAGGAGTGCTAAGTGAAAGACCAGCTCTGGTAGATTGTTTGGTTGAAATTGGAATAAAATCTGATGTTAAAAATGGATAATTAGTAGGACATATGAAATATTATATAATAACCATAATAATTATTCAGAGGAAGCTGGAAAAGCAACTGAGATGACATGTGTATGGCTCCAAAGCATGCACCAAATTCCAGAGGGGTTAGGGATTTTGCTTGGAAGTATTTGCATAGGCATTTTTACATTCCAAACAGATAAAAGAGAATTTTTCCTCAGGTAGATAGCAACTCTGTGGCTAGCTGTGGTTGTCCACAGGGTCACTCTAGAAGTTGTCTGCAACTTCTAAGAGAGTGAGCAAGATAGAAGATGCTAGAGATGTAATGGGAAATAGAGAGGTAATTCCCTACAAAGTAATGATGAGAATTGTTGGAGGAGCAAATAGCTATAACTAAGGACATTATTCTTTGGAGCTGGATTAATTTATGTTACAGTGGAGTGAATCAAAATTGTTTTATATATATATATATATATATATATATATATATATATATATATATATATATATATAATTATATTTTATATGCACATGTATATAGAAAAAGTATGAACCCATTTACGCAAAAGTGCACTTAAATGAAACTTTCGCGACTACAGCTTCACTGAACCGGTAATATTAAAAAAAAAACAACACTGCAACACCGCATCACGCTACAGTGGGGATAAGGGAATATACCTGTTTCCTCACTATAGTGCAATCTCAGAGTTAGTATATATAAAGTAGCAGTGTGGGGAGTGCAGGGGGGTTTGCCCCCTCTGCAAAAATGACTTTGTAGTGTCGGGAGTTTTTTTTATATTACCGGTTCGGTGAACTGGTAGCCATGAAGGTGGACTTTCATTTAAGTGCACATTTGCATAAATGGGCTCGTACTTGTTCTTTTCGAAAGCATAAGCTTTCGATAAGAAAAAATAGACCCTTATATATATATATATATATATATATATATATATATATATATACTGGATTACAACAACTGAAACTGTTAATGCAGTTTTCTTTTCAGTATGTATACCTATGTCATTGTTTACAATGTGATTTAATAAAGATGTTTCAAAGAATTATTTAACTACAGTTTTACCATCACTCCAGTACAGGAGATTATTGAAAAGAATAGTCTAGTTTCTTTATTGCCCCAGAGCACTATCGGGTTAAGTGACATCCTTGGAGGCATAAACAGGCAAACAAAGGCTGTGTAAATCAACCCTGGATGACAGAAAACAATGTTTTAGCAGTTTATAGCTCTAATCTTCTGTGCTAACTACTAGGCAGTCCCCCATGCTAGCTAACATAAAGGGGAACCTTTCCAAATAATCTATGAGCTGCATATTTTACAGTTTTATTCACAATTCAGATCAAATGGTCACAGGGGTAATAGTCCAAAAACAATGTCAATGAATTTCTGTGACATAAGAGAAATGTACATACTGCAGATTACACTAACTTCCCATAGGAATATGATTCAGAAGGTGTCGCACTATATGCACACTGGAGCTTGGTAAGACAGAAAAACGAATAAGGGCTATTTGGATCTACTGTACAGTATCAGAACAAAACATCTTTTTGCAAATTCTTCTCTTAGTATTTTTTATCATTGCCGCTATCCACGACCATTGTTGAACCTCCGACCCCTGACGGGATACTTGATTCTCCTCATTATCAGCTGCTTAGAATACCAGAAAATGGAAATGAGAGCAAGTTATTGCAGCCGTCATCCAGCGGGGTAACGAGGTTTTTGCATGCTATTAAAAATCCATCCTCCATGGAAGTCAATGGCTGCCCTGACAAAATGGGATCTGCAGTGCTGGCCCAGTGGAATGTGTGTATGTCTGTGTGTGGGGGGGGGGGGGATCTAGGTCCCACACGCACATTCCACTGGGCCAGCACTGCTGATCCTATTTTCACAGAGCAGCCATTGTTTCGCATGCACACGCAAACTCACACACACACACCAGGTACAGTACCCTCCTTCCGCCGCTGAGTATGCCATCAGTCAGCAGTGGGCATCCTGGATGAACTACCTTCACCTCTCAAAATGGCACAGGTTACCTAGGCTACTCATTCCTGCCTTACACCCCCCACCCCACCCCACTGTGTGTAGACTTTAGATAAAAACAGAAGTTATACTACACTTGATTTTAAATATTTGTTAATTCCAAACATTTTTTCGTGATCAAATTAAGGGTCTATTATTTGTGTAAGTCCATTAAAACTGTCATTTCCACTCAACATCTATCACAGCAAACTGTCCACTTTTAGCTGTATTTTATAAAAGACACACATTTCAGTTTTATTCAAAGTACTTTGCAATGAGGTCTGCTACCTGACTTTTGAATGCGTCACTTGGCCAGACATATGGAAAAGATCAGTACTGAAGAATGGCCTCTCATCACTGAGTTACTGGAAGTAAAACAGGAACATTATAGGAGTTTCACATGACCATTTAATTTATCATACAAATTATCTGTCTGTAAAAAAGTTCATCATTACAACCCAATGCTCATCAACATCTGTATGTGTAGGACTTCATTACAAAGTATTACCAAAATAAAATTAGTACTTAAACACATTATTAGTATACTCAAAGCTGTTTTATTCATTCTGTTAGAATACAGCACTGTTGCCATTAATCTTTTACTCACTGTATTTATACTTCTTGGAAAAGGCAGACATTCTTGCCTGAGCTACAGTTTACAGAAAATCACTTAGTGACATAGCTTCAGTAAACTGTAAGCTACTTCAAAGATAAGTGTGAACCAGGAATTAATTACAATAAAAGCTGGGTGATGTGGGGTGCTTGCTCTCCATATTTCCTGAACTGAGTATTGGGAAGTACGTCCACAAAAGTGGTAGTCATCCAACTCACATTGTATAAGTTAAAGTGAATTCTTACTTATAATATGAATTTTCTACATAGAAAACTACTTTGCATTGTTACCATCTGTGCAAATGCCATTCTAAGGCCTCCTTAAAAGTAACTTAATAAATCATGCAGGCAGTGACCGACAGTGCCACTAAATAAAAAAAAACATAATCTAATTTAAATATACTTAATTTGCATTGAAGTCATTCTGTGATGTTTTTAAAAGACTAATAACTAGGCACAACAAATTCTTCTATAGAAAAATAAAGTAAATACATTTTTTTAAGTTATTTTGTAATGAATCTTGCTAGGAAATGCCATAAAGTTCCACATAAAAATATCTTCTGGAATGACCAGCTCTGGTGGCTTAGAAGGCTAAAGGCCTGAGTTTGGCCCAGGTGACTTGATTAGCAGTTCAGGCACCTGACAGAACTTGCAGGACAGGGGGGGATTGTGTCCACTATTGGTTCACCCTTTCCTGGAGGGGAAGGAGGTGACTCCGGGTTGTCAGTTGTGTGACATCTAGTAGGAACACTGGGTAATGCAGCCAGGGTGCTCAGCATGTAGAGGTGCACTCCCTGTGATAGGGCAGCACACAACAGAGCTCAGGAAGCCACCACAAGGGCTGAGACATTCCACCAGGCCATGGGTAAGCTGCTCTGCAGAACCAGCAAGTTGACCTGATTTTATCTACCTGGCCTCTCATCACTGAAGGACGAATAGGCTGATAGAGCCACCTGTGCAGGTGTGAATGGGCCATGGTGCTCTCACCTAGCCTAGGTATTCCTGGCACTTGCACCATGCAATGAATGGCTTAACTGGCTGCATGCAGAGTAGCCGATGGGAGAGGTCTTGCAGTGAGCAAAAATGTATATCTATCTTACACTGCAGTTTATTAATTTCCTTCTTATTTATGAATATTTTCCCCTGAATGACTTTAGATTAACCACTGCTTCCTAAATTGAATTATTCATTAATTTATTCTGTTTGTTTTGCAGTAGCTGTATCACCACAGAATCTATATTTCTGAATATACAAAAACATGCAATCAAATATATTTATATTAAATATTAATACAACATTAATAGAATACAGGACATGGTTTAAAATATAAAAATAATTTAATATGCTTATTAATTATGTTAGTGAAGAACCAAATCTTGCTCTATGACCACAGCCACTTATGATATGTCATTGAAAAACCAAGTCTTGACACTGTACCAGATATGTGTCTTAAAGTTTGAACAGAAAGATATGAAACACTCCCAAACAGTCAGTCATTCTGTACCAGAATCAACTGGTGCATTTCTGTTAGGTAGGGAAAGACCGGGTGGAGTACACTTGTACAAGCATCTCCCACCTTTTCCTTGACCATAAATAGTATGAAATTTTTGGTGCTGCTACATTTATTCTTTAGAATGAACACATGGTACCTGTTTATTTCAATTCATTACATGTGCATTCTTTTATTCCCTGCAAACTAGCATTCATTTTAGTCTTTGCAACTAGCAAACACACACCAACCACTACATGGACAGCATTCCATGGCTAAAGCACAACTGTTGAGTGAAAGACCAGTGTGAGATGCCTGGTCAGAGGATTCAAAAAAGACTCACAATATCTTAAAGCAGAATCAGTTTCTTGATTCCTGCAAGCTGATTGGACCAGAAGATCATAAGTGCCAAGCTACCATTCATAGGTGTAACTATGAGGTGAAAATTCTTCAGCATTTCATAATTATTACACAAAAAACATAAATCCACAAGTAAGGGACACCGCTCGAAGAACAGAATAGTTTCTTTCTTTTATTAACATGCTTCTGGTACCTCGGCCTTTCACCTTCTAATGGAATATTTTTCTGATACGATCCTGTCCCTATATATACATCCAGTACCAATTGATTAATTAACTAATTGACAAATTAACAATCCTATTCACAATTTCATACACTTTGAGTGATTGTATTTCTCCACATAACCAAGTTAACAACCATCATATTAAATGTTGTGTTAAAAATGTTATTCACATTATTAAATACTATAGAGTTTTACATACATTTTTAAATATTTTAAATGCATTTTAATACAGCTTTAAATACATTATTAAATACATTTGAAATGCATTTTAAATGCATAGTTGATTACATACTTGTTTCCCTTTTTCAAACAGTCAAATTATTTTCTAAATTCATTAAATTAGGAAACAATGTGTGAAAATTAATAATCAACCTACTCTCAAGTCTATTTAATTATTTCTTAAAATATTTAAAATGTATGTAAAACTGTATATTATTTAATAATGTGAATAATGAATTTAAGTAGCTTTTAAAGTAGTACCCATGGTTGTGACTTGGTGTCCTCATTTGATGGCTATCTTTATCTTATATTATTCTTAATAGTTGGTCTACTCATGAATATCGTATGCAATAGTAATTTTGTAGTGGCAAGAGAGGGGTGAACTAATGATGAAAGCCCCTGATGTCAGGTCAGAGTCAGGACCAGTGATTCATTAACAAGTGTGTACAGATAGCACTAAAGCCTACACGATCAGCTGCCTTTCATGATAGGCAGCTTTGCTCATTGAATATGCAAGACAGCAAGCAACCCTATAAATCGAGCAGCACCTGTTCATGGCCTTAATAGGCATCTTGGAATACATAATAAGAGGCAGGGGAAGCTTAACAAGAAAAGGGTGGTTATATGTACAAACAGATTAAAATACAAACACCCCTTATAATTATGAAGAACTACAGAAATAATCAGGGTCACTCAGGGGCACATCTACATGAACTGTTGATAGAAGATGAAAGAGACATAGCTACAGTGCAACAAAGTGAGAGAAGTTTATAAATAATAGGGAAAACTGAGAGGTAAGATGCCAGGAAAGTAGGTACAGTAAGGGACACTGCATGTACTGCAGATAGTGCACAGTTAGGGAACTTCATTGGCATTGTCATGTATATTAGGAAAGTAAAAGAAGGAATGAGTTATAAAGAAATGAACTGATGTTTGAACACACATACAATAAACAACTTTAACATTTTCTTTGCCTTATATGTATTAAGGGAACAAAAATGAAGTTGTAATGGTAAATTGCACACGTGTAAAAATGAGATTGAAAAGAGTCATGCACACATGTAAAATCATTCCAGTAATAGTAGTAGCTGTGGAAAAACAGTCAGTTGTGGCAGCAATTTGCATGTTGTGAATGGTAGAAATGTGACTGTTCATACTCCCACGTATTTATGTAATGCAATCCAGAAGTACCTGCCATATGTACAGAACTGTCACTTTGAGCAGCATATCAACAGAAGAGTATACTGTAATCCATAGATACAGTTGTCTACCAACAGCAAATGGGAGTTGCATGTAGTTCTGAGATGAGGGCTATGGTCATGTGATATATAATAACATGCAAGTTATTCAAGGCAAAAGTCATTTGCCGTCACTTCCTTGAGATCTGGGTTGTGTGTCTAGGAATGTTAGTCTGTCTATGCCTATGCATATGATCTAGGTATATGTGATAGGAAGACCACACATGGATAGTTAGCCCATAGAATATTTAAGCCAAAAACAATTTACATGCTAGCAGTATTGTATATTGAAATCAGCTACATGGGAGCTGCTTTACCTGTCATTTAAAACAGATTGGCAAACTCTTCCTTGTGCCACTGTCAGCTTTCCCTCTCCCACTCCTAACCATCACCTCCCTACTTATTATAATAGAGATCCAATCAAAACTAAACGGTTGTGCAGTAAATAATATTGCATTCTTGCTTCTCTTTCACTTTAGATAAATCGCATCTAAATATGTTGTTGCCTATTGCAAAATCTCCCAGTTCAATGGTAAATGGAATTAATTTCTTAACCAATGTTTATGAAACATTCATCTAGATATACAGCCAAATTCCTAGCCCATTTATTCCATATTTCCCTAATGGACTGCCTTATCCTATCTTCCATTTAACATTCATTTGTAACAACAGTACCCAAACTGTTACCATCTAAATCTCCTGAAAACGTATGAAACGCATGAAGCCAAGCTAATGGCTAGTCCACATCAGCTTCAGCTTAACTAAGTAAATGTAAGCAATTTCACTACTAACCTTAATTCAAAGTGAAGTAAACAAGCAAAGCAAGCAAAAACAAAATGAATGAAACGGCACAACAGGCACTGAGCAAGTTAGTCAAGCCAATGGTAGCCTGTCTAAATCTGTGAATAATTAATTAGAAGTACAAGAAAGAAATACTCCAGAGACCTTTAAGCACCAACTGAGGGCACACAGACAGGATTCATCCAGCAGCAACACAGATAAAGAGTAGATGGGATGATGTAAACATAATAAAAAAGACAACGTTGAGAAAGAGTGGGTGATATCTCTAAAAAGCATAATGTTGGATGCAAGGCAAAGTGTTTTTATTAACAATAAAATTATTATAACGCTCTCCAGCATGGCGATAGTTCCCTTTATTTACTATGCATTTATGGATTGATTGATTTATTGACATTTAATTACAGGGAATGTCTGACTGGAGAGGTGGCTATTTTCAGCAGAGGCTTGGGGAGAAACGCTCCAAAGTATTACAAAACTATTTTAAGAACAATAATTTTACAATCTTCAAAAATAAAACAAAAACATCTGCATGTTTAGATACTGTAATTATACTAAATTAGACATAATGTGAAAATATTGATTAAGAAGAGATGTAACTTACATGACAATAATTCAATATTTCAAGAAATTGTAGCTAGTTTATAGAGAAATTATAGGTGTTAGTATAATACAAACAGGAATTGCAATATGAAGTGAGAGAAAAAAAACAGAGTTATGGCATATTTAGAAATAGAGTCAGGAAAAGAAATTGATTAAAGGAAGTGAGTGAGTGAGTGAGTGAGTGAGTGAGTGAGTGAGTGAGTGAGTGAGTGAGTGAGTGAGTAAGACAGCATAAGGAGGTGTAAGGAATGAATGAGCAGGTACTTGTTCATATTTAGGGATATAGCTTATCCAGGGGGGTTGAGCAATAACAGAGCCAGGTTTTGGCTATGGAGTCTTTCAGAATGTTTTGAAAGGACTGAAGGGAGGTTATTAACCTAATGGATACAGGTAAGGAGTTCCAACATGGTATGAGTACAAACTATACCCAGGAATTTGATAGGTTTCTGAAGAGTTTTTAGTTATTGGATTGTAATGACTGATTGGAAACATAGTTGTGTGGAACTGTATTTAGTGCTGGACAAGCAGATGGATGCTGGATAATTTTATAGGTGGTAAGAAGCTCTGTATATGTTAGTTAATGGGGTAATTCTAACCAGTTTAGGCTTTTTAGTGCTACACAGTGGTGGGTTCTGAAAGGGATATTTGCTGCAAATTTAGCAAGCTATTTTAGTATTGATCCAGCTTTGATTTTTGTGACGTCTGGAGGTTAGTAATGATAGGAGCATCATAAGGTAGTGAGGATAAGAAGTAAGTAGTGGCAAGTGTAGTTTTTAGTTGAAATAGTGAGAAAGTTTTTAGCTTTGTAAAGCATCTCTATTTTTTATGTAGTTTTGTATATGCAGGTCAAATGTAGGATCATCCTCTACTATCATCCCTAATAATTTAGTATGAGATGTGAATTCAATGGCTGTATTATTAAGACAGGGAGGATTTAAATGTTTTTTTCATGAGAGAGGGATTTGGGAAAAAAGAAGTTTTTGTTGGGGGGGTGAGTAGGAGTTGTGAATTTCAAAGCCATGTTTCAGTGGCTTTTAAATCTTCCTGAGTATTTTTTTTTGGAGATGTGTCAAGTTGTCAGATGTGCATATGAGTGTGCAGTCATCTGTGCATTGTATTAGGGAGGCTTGTTGTGTGGATGTGTGGAGGGTGTTAGTGAGAATATTAAAGAGTAGGGGACAAATGATACAGTCTTGAGGTACACTAGTGGTGACCAGGAGGTATGGAGGCAGGGTGAGGTGACATTTTACTAATACCTGTTGGAAAAGTAGCTTCTGAACTATAGAGTTGTGGGCTGAGTTAGACCTAGTGAGGACATTTGAAGTAGTCAGAAGCTTTAGATAACTTTAGAATAAGGAGGAAACTAATTTGTCATTATCTCTCGCTTTATTGACAGTATCTGTAAAGGTCAGAAGTGCAGTGTTAGTACTGTGGGAGGGACAGAAGTCATGTGTGGGGGAATATGAGGTCTTCCTGCAGGAGATAGTTTAGCGACTGTCTAAATAATTTTGTCATGTATTTTGGAGAGTGGGGGATAAGACTGCTATTGGTCTACTGTTAGTAATTTCCTCCTTTGTGTACAGGAATATGTGTCATTCTTTCCGGAGAGAGGGAACATGGGATTCCTCGTCTGACCTATTGGCTGCAATTTTAATGTACTCACTTGAAAGGTTATCAGCTGAAGCAGAGAAAGGCTTCAATTTAAGAGTAGTTTTATATAGGATATAGAACAGGTCTGAATGTGAAAGTGGATGTGTTGACATGCGGCTGTTGGGCAGGGGTGGGATTAGATGCCGAGGAATCCTTGTTGAGGGACGCTGCACTATCTATGAAATAAGAGCTAAATTCTGTTGCAGTTTTGAATGGTGAGTTATTGGAAGAGAGAGTTTAATGCTGAAGTTCTGGCTGGGATGTAAGATTTCTTTAGTGGTTGAAAATATTTATTTTAGGTATGTGTTTACTATTGTTCTGAAAGTTGATATACTATAGTTTTTGTCTTCATTTATTTGTTTTTTAGTATGGTTGCTGAGCATTCTGAAGTTTGAGATATTGTTTTGTTTTATATTTTTGCCGTTCTTTCCACACTTTTTCTCCATCCTGCATTAGCATTCTACTCTTTTTAGATAGCCAAATTGCATTATTTGTTTTTGGTCTCTTCCTTCTTGGAGGTGCAAAGCTATTTAGGATTAGGATATTCATGAAAGTTGTACTGAATTTATGTACAGTATCATCTAAGGGGACGAATTTTAGGATGTTCCAGTTAATAGATGATTTAGATGATAGGGTAGTAATGAATATTTCTGGATTAAAGGCTGTGTGTTGTTTTATAAACATGCTGTTTAAGTGGATATGTGAGATGTCTGATTGCATAGATTGGGAGATGGATGCTGAGAAAGTCTGACATTGTACCTGTGGTGGTGAATTTGTTCAAGTCTGATACTAGGATCCAGTCTAACAAGGAACTTGCTGTCTTGTTGTAATGTGTGGGATTATTAAGTTCATGCTAGATGTACAGGAGTTAGAAGGTATGCCTAACTAACTGATACTGACATCACCTAGTAGTATTTTTTTCTTGTAGAACTGTTATGGATATTCAATTTAGGATATGTTCCAATGTGGTTATATTGTCGCGAACAGTGATGTAAAGGACAGTAATACATATCTATTTATTTTTAAGAAATTAATAAGAAGCTCTGCTGAATTAAATTTTGGTATTGGTTTATTGTAGAGAGCAATGTAATGGTTGTTGGAAAATATTAAAGCAACGTCATCACCTTCCATCTTTATATGTTCAATACAGATGATATTATAGCTTGGGGATGGAATTTTGGAGTCTGTTATGCTGGGTTTAAGACAGGTTTCAGTTTTAGGAAGCATATCAGGCTTGTGAATCTTCGGTGGTACAGCAGTAGCATTGTTGCCTCACAGCAAAAGGTTCTCCTGTTCGATTCTCGGCTGGAGTGCCTTCTGTGTGGAGTCTGCATGTCCTCCCCACGGTCGAGTGGCCTCCGAAAGCCATGCATGAATGGGTGTGCCTTTGCTGAAGACTGGGCGTCGGGCTGGCAACTCAGCACCATAAAAATCGACTGCCAATCATTAGTGGACCAGAGTTCCACTGTGGCGACCCCCTAACTGGGAAAAGCCAAAAAGACAAACAAACAATCAGGCTTGCGTTGAGTAACATAGGCATGAAGTTTAGTAGTTTTATTTTTTATGCTTCTAATATTTATGGTGACAAAAGTTAGATTACCAGGGTTGGTGGGTTGGTTGTTGTGAGGTTACACTATTGTTTGAAAAATAATTGTGTTGATGTTGGTTGTGATAGATGGGGCCAAGTTTAAGGTGAATGTCTCCTCCTAGGAGGATTTTAGTATTCTGGGATATTACTGATTCTTGTTTTTGGAGAGTATTTTTCCACATAATTTTATTTTGATGTGTGTTAAAATGGATTTAGTCAGTCCATGTTTGGTGTAAAGGTGAGGGACATCATTAAATAGGTTTGGTGCAATGAGTGGAGAGTTTAGGGAGGAAGTATGGATAGGTGGTTGGGATATAGCTGGACAGATGTTGAGAGCTACTACTAAGTCATGGTAGGATAAGAAATGGCTCATTAGAAAGAGAAGAACTGAGGATAAACTGAGAAGCAGGAATTAAGTAAAGGGATCTATATTTTATAAATGGCAGGTAGTGGGGAAGTAGAAATCAAAAGTGAAGCAAGAAGTTACAGGGCTGTATGATATTTAGTGCTAATGGAGTCTGAAAGCTGGTAGAAGGTTATGAAGTGAGCATTTTCTGTGACTGAAGGGAGTTAGATTGTCCTGGTATCTTCTCTTTTTCTGAAATGTAAGAAATAGACGGGTTTGAAAGGACAGAGTAAAGTTAAAGAGACAGTCCCAGAGATTTTTTGTTTTAAACTGTGGTGGTGGTGCTGCGGTAGCATTGTCGCCTCACAGCGAGACATTGTGCCATTCGATTCTCAGCTAGAGCATCTTCTGTGTGGAGACATGCGTGAATGGACGTACCTTCGTTGAAGGTTGTGCGTCAGGGTTGGCAAACTCGGCACGTAAAAAATCTACTGCCAATCATTAGCGGACCGGAGTTCCGCTGTGGCGACTCCTAACTGGGAAAAGCTGAAAGACACAAACAAACAATTCTGGTCTTTGTTTTCATTTTCATTCTGGCTTTCGGAGCATATCCCAGCTTTGGCTGTGTGTGTGTGTGTGTGGGGGGGGGGGGGGGGTTTATAGGAAGCTTCAATAGTCTTAGTCAAATTCCATCTCTAATTGCAGTTGCACTCAAAACAGCTTTCACTGAGTCATTCATTAGTTTCACCTGTGCTTTTTATCTTAAGAGAAAAGTAGCCTTTCAGGAATGTTATGACCTCACTTGCTACTACCTTGCAGGAAAGCATATAATCAATGCAAAGCTAAAATGTTAGTTAACAGAATTTTCTGTTAATTTGATATTTTATTTTGTGCGTATTTCTGAATGCTAGCAAAGTGCTATATTGTTATACATGACTGCTACTTGCTCTGTAGAAAGCATCAGAATTATGCAAGTTTTGAACAGTAGTAGAGTCTTCTTTTTTTCATGTTTTGTTTTTCATCTCTGAATACTAGCCAAGTGTAATGGTTTTCTGACCTGCTGTAAAAAAAAAAAAATGTTGCGTGATGCAAGCAATAGATTAATTTTAAACAACAAAGTCCAAAACTTACTGTCACAATGGAGGCTGTACAGTACAGCAACCTGTGATAGTTTTACATAATAATTCTGAGATTGCTTTACTATGGAGTAAGGGGAATACATCAATAGTCTGTGAAGAGTTAGTATGAATTCACTAAACTGTACTGTTTGTACTGCTAACAGTTACACTATGCACAATAAGTAAAGGAAATAAAAGAGCTGTACAATTAAGATACGCTTTCTGACAAGTTCATAAAAAGTAAACACTGAGAGTCTTGCCTATCCACCCTCACCACAAACACACACAAAAATGGAAAAACTTTATTGTTTTTCAGTAGTCAGGGACTGAAAGCTTTGACAGGAACTAAGTGTCATTAATTGTGCTCACCAGGAGGAATGAAAACAGGGCTGCATAAAGTAAATTGAAACCAGGAGTAGGGTTGATGATGATGTGGTAAGTGGGTGGTGACAACTGGGCGGTATCAGGACAAGTTTCTTTCTGTCAGAATTTTAGACTTTGGGAATGTCCCTCTAAGATAAGAAGTAGTGAGAGTTTATTTAGTGAATGTAGAAGTTGGCATGTAGAATAATAGATGGGTACTGTTGGGGAGGGGTCTGAGTATACATTGATATAGTGCAAAGCAGTATAGGAGAGAGAGAAAAGTTGTTATGAATGATGTAAATGTTAAATGGAAGTTAGGAAATAAGAAAATACAAACAGGATTGTTTGTATGATAGTAGTAAGGTTGTTTGGGGAGGGTTAGGGAATGGTGGTTACAGCTGAAATGTGTATGTGGGAAGTATAATGGTAGAGTAAGATGGTGAGTGGGAACTGGGTGCAGTGCAAAAGACTGTAGTGGTCTTCGTATCCTCAGGTCAGTTGTTACAGACAGCGGTTTATAGCCAGTGCATAGCAAGTGATAAGGGGGCACAGGGTAGAATAGGTTTTCTTTAATTTTCTAAATTCAGAAATCAGGAAGCTAGGAAGATTAAGCAGCTGGCATATGTAATTTATTAGTCAAGAGAAGGGATGGTGGCCAACTTAGTAAGTATCCTTAGAGTACAAGAACTACCCCTATTTCCATTACAGGGCAGGTAAATATTTGACTAGTTTCACAGCAAGGATTTGCATGTTAAACTTGCTTGTATTGCACATTGCAAAGTGATAAAGTTCTCGGTAAAAACTTTTGGGAGTTGGGCCTATGTCACAGAGCTCCTGCAGCATCGGGGACAGGATCAGATGTAGTGACCATAGGCTCTGCATTGTGAAGGAAGCTGGTGCCTGAGGGGAAGTGCTGTCTGACAGCCTACATAACAACACATACACATCAACTTGCATAACTACACGAAATTGTCACTTGGTTGGATACTAGCTTGCAGTCACCAAAACTACCAAAAAGAGAAAAAAAAAACTGTGCCAGCAACGGTCAGATACCAACTCTGCAAAGTGCTTCTCAATGTGTAGCTTCCTAGACAAATATTTGATTTCAAGCATTGCTTGATTATTTCTCTTGAAGTGCATTTATGTTCTGCAAAATGTATTACATTAATTAATTTTTGTTTAATATGTGCATTTTATATTCTTCACTTTCTATACAGGTTCTCTGCATGCTTTCATTCTATGAATTGTCAAGTATTGCCTGAACTTATTGTATTCATTTGGTCATCTTACTGTATTAGCGTTTGCAAATGAAATTGAAATATTCTGTTATTTTCTGCTATGTTATAGTAATCCAGCTGTGCTTCATGGATATCCATGGCACAGGACTGCCAATCAAGTCAGTCAGTCACTGAAAACTCAAACAAACTTGTATGGAACTGAGATGTGTTGCTCCTTTGAGATACAACCCAACAGTGACAGCACCACTAATTAAGAATAAATTATTCACTAAAGTTGTTCTTTCATCTTTGATAACATCTCAGAAAAAGATAAATCTTCAAGAGGGAACTCTGAAGCCATACTATCTTCAAAATCAGATTGTTCAGATTGAGAAAAATAATAAAATCCCCATCCCCTGTAAAGTGTGCTCTTATAACTAGAAATGAATGCCAGAAAGAGCGGGAACGTTTATTTTATTTTTTTGCCTGAAGAGTCAGAAGGCAGGGAAATGGCAGAAATAAACCCTTATGAAAACAGAAAAATTAAAATCATTTGACTTAAACTTAAGCCCTAATCCCCATAGAGCCATCATGTCCAACAGATGCATCACTCACAATGCTTCAGGAACAATTTCCTCATGAGCAATGGCTCACAAACATGGAACGTATCATCGTGGAACTCATAAACAAAGACATTGGTAATCTCCAAACTCTGGACTCTACTCAGTTAGGATTTGTAAAAGGCAGATCATGTCTCCTAAACCTGATTGACTTCTTTGAAGCAGTCACCAAAGCCATAGATGAGGGTAAAATGGTTCACACAGCTTATCTAGATCTTGCCAAGGCTTTCGACACCATCCCCCACTCTGGAATTATAGATAAGCTCACTAAACTAGGTATAAATCCCTATGTCACAAGATGGGTTGACAACTGGCTCACGGACAGAACTCACACTGTGAAAGTAGCGGATTCCAAATCCGACATCAGACCAGTGACAAGTGGAGTACCACAGGGTTCAGTCCTGGGTCCTCTCCTGTTTGGTATCTACTTCTCTGAAGTGCAGGCCAACACAGAAGGTCTTTGGCTAACAAAGTTTGCAGATGACTGCAATCTAGGAGCCATAATCGAAACTCCTAACGATGTGGACAAACTACAAAAGGGCCTTACTGAGACAGATATCTGGTGTCAAAGCCATGGCCTGAAGCTCAATGCCAAAAAGTGTATTGCCATCCCCTTTGTTAAAAACTCTGTACCCATGAACTACCACATAGCTGGTAGTCTACTTAATGCTGAAAATGTGATAAGAGACCTTGGGACACAGGTGGACAGTAGTCTCTCCTTTGATAATCACATCGCCACAGTGGTCAGGAAATCCTTAACGTGGCTCATCTCATCACAAAAAGATTCTCATCCAGAAAAAAAAGAGGTAATTGTTCCCCTCTACTCATCACTCATTAGACCCGTTATAGAGTACAACGCCCCTTTTGGTATGTACCTCACAAGACATCTACAACAACTGGAAAGACCACAGAAATATCTCACAAAGAGGATTACTGGCCTCAAACAGATGCCCTATGCAGACCGTCTCAAAAAACTACAGCTTTACTCCATCGCATATCGCCTTCTCAGGGGCGATCTCTGCCTAACATACAAAGCTATGTCAAACCCAGAGCTGCTGGACATGCTCCACTTAAATACATCCCAATCCCTTTGAGCTACATGCTCTAGGGACCTTAACCTTGTCACCACAATAAACAGAACATGCTGGAGGGATAGATTCCTGTCCCAGAGACTTCCCATACTCTGGAACAGACTACCTATCTATGTCAAACAGAGCTCCTCATTAGCACTCTTCAAGAAAAATCTTGATGACTGGATGGGAAATGGGAAATTCACCCCAGGTATCACTTCTGTGGCTCTGCTCAACAGTGGCACAGGAAAATAATTTTCTTGGGTGGCGAAAGCCAGGGTACATTTTTTGGCTAGGCTTGTATGGGCCCTAGGGCCGATAGCCTAGTACCTACCTATGAACCTATGAACCTAAACACACTGCTTTGACTGTGGATCATAACTCTCACCACTATCACACCGAGCTGTATTATCTTTAAAAAATTTGCAACCTTCCCTAATATTGCACATTTGTACTGTCTGTGGCAGGGTTTCTGAATTTTCAGTGAACAAAACTTAGGTACTCTTTTGTTGAAGTGGAGAATTATTAGGATTACCTCAAGGATCAAAACCACATTGAGAAGTCAATCCTTACTACAAATAGATGATTTCAGGATCCTAGCTGGTTCACCAAGAAAGTAATACAAAATTAGTGATGATTAGTCTGCAAAAAAGGTTCATCTCTAATGATGCCACCAACCAAGACAACAATTATAAAGGTCACAAAATGAAGCCAAATTGGCAAGAACAACAAAAAGACCCAGGCAAACCAGAGTCTCCACTATGTAATACCATAAATCTTCTAAGAAGGAGGGCCACGGAAAATATGCAAGTGACCCATTAACGACATACAAGTATTCCAGTTCCATGGCTTCTGAATTTCCAGTGACATTTTACTTTTTATAAGTCTTTATCGGTGCATTCAAGATAATAAAACTAAGCCACACTCACTGTAGCTATGATAGGTTTTGCCCTTTTTATGGGGTCATGGTACAACATATGTGAATAGTTTGGTCATTCTCTGAACACACCCAGCTTATAAACAACCTGATGCCCATAAAACTAGAGGTGATTGCAAATTTTATTTTTCCAAATAAATATCAACACAAGTAAAATAGTCTCACTTAAAATCCACATAGGGAAAAAACAACAAAACAGTCTGTATAAGCCAGAGAGATGTCTTGTGAGAGAACAACATTATTCAATTAATTCTTGTACTGTACTAGTATTTATAGCCCAATTAATACTACAGTGAGCAGATTTCATTTGTTAGTAATAAAAATAGTAGGTAGACTACCAGCATGACCTTCCATGACTGAGTGACAATGACTTTCACACTGTAGCTGTGTTAACATGCACATTCCAAGAATACAGAAAGCATGGATGCCATGACTTTGGGTTTGTAGATTCAAATATCCTTTGCACAAGTCTGTGCTTATGTTACCACAATAATACAAAATTAAAAAAAAAATGATTACACCCTAGCAAGCAGCATAAAACAGTAAGTGCTCTATCCATCCATACTTGAGTTATAAAGCTTTATTTTATATTTCTCAATCCAGTGCTAAGTTTAAATTAATATATCTGCACTGAACATAATACTTCTCACATGACTACACAATTTAAAATGGTTTGAATGACAACATACATGGTGAATGATGGTTGCTGTAACATTTCAAAATAACAGCTGTACTTTTTCTTTCCTGTTGACTTTGACAGACCTTTTACTCCAGAAATTCACACTGTTATATTATTTGTGTTTGTATTAATTTTGCGTGGTTTCTGAGGTCCCCAACATCATCCGTAATTTACAATCTCCTTGGACAGCAAATGAATAGCATTTTCAGAAAATAATTTGCATGATTTATACAATATACACATATACATTATTCCATATATACATGTAAGATGCATTTATAAAAACTTCCTAACACTGTACAACACTGAACCTATTATGGAATATCATTATAACTCATCTATTTATGTGTAACACTTCACATAGTACTATACATGCATACAGTACTTCCAAGCATATCTTTCACCCTGAAACTACCTGACCAGCAGATCTTTTCTCTGGTATATTTTGTTATTTTATTTCTCATACTATTCTGCTGAAAGCAGTTCTAGAATGCTCTGTATGCCACTGCACCCAGTGGGAGACATACTTCTATTTGCAGAGGTCCTGGATTCACTCTCAGGCTATGTCCTGTCATATCCAAGACATGCATTTAGCATACAGCCTGCACCACTGCTCTGTTTAGCCAATAAATGTATCACTTTTCTGATCATATAGATGGATGAAGAAGAGGATTGTACAACACCAGGGTATATGTCGCCTTATAACATGCGACTTGTGGTTGTGCCTGCTCTTCTGCACCAGCCAAGAGGTTTTTCTGAACTACTAGGTTTCTTCAAAGTGGTAGTGTGCCAGTATATAGCTACTTTCTGGCATTCTCCAACAGTGTTTTTTTTTTCTTCTGTCTTTCATTGGTATGATAGATAAGCCACTGTCTGCTTTCAGAATTGTCTGCAAAACATGACTAGTTACATTGTCATGTGGTGAACTGTCATCTGTATTTTTCATTAGGCCCTGCTCTGGTAACATCACAGAAATTTTACAGAAATATAACTAGTGTGCAGCAGTTTTCAACCTTTGGATGTATTTTACCCTTTGATTAAACTGTTTCGGAATATGCCCCTGTGACTGAATATTTACAGAGATTCTGTACTGTTCCTACCGCTGATATACTGTAACTGCCAGTATGCAAAAAAAGGAGTTCAACCAGGTAGAGCAAGAAGGAGATAACAAAATCCAAAAACACACAGCAAGCCTGTTCAAGAACCACAGAGAAATATGCCATTAAAATTCTATAAACAATAAAAAATGGATTTATTCAATTGTTTTATTGAATTTTAATAAAGTATTTCTCTGTGGTTCTTGAGACAGATTGGTATTGTAATGCCTGGTATTTTCTCTACTAATACCTTGCTTCAGAACTGTTACATATTCGTTCAAAACTAGATTGTATATGCCATTTTCTGTGTTATAATCTTTTGCAGTGTCATTTAAATAACTCTAACCATTTGTTATGTATGTTTTTAACCAGTTTTCTATATTGTCTGTAACTGTGGCTGCATTGTTGCTGAAACTAGTTTCTGGAACATCTACCAACTCAGTTAGCTAAATATATAAGCAGATAAATATACTTCGTGCTATATCAGTTTAGTGAAGCTACTGCAGTTTATCCTTCAAGTTAAGTTTAAGTTATGCTTTTTTATGTATTATTAATTCATGGAGTCTGTTTCAAAGTTGCATTTAACACCATTTTCCGATGTGCAGCCTTTGTAACAGAAGCAATCAGCTCAAAGCTGTTAATCTGAAGTTTCCAAGAGATAAACATTTGCATAGTAACAACATACAGGCAATTTGTTGACTATCACTGTGCAATTTTGTGTTTAACATTAACTCGCACGACTCATTGAGCCTGTGACATCAGATCCCTTTTAAAAAGATTGATAGAAAGGCACCGCCTTACTGCTGTGATTCACCAAGCGCACTAAATCAGCAGCAGATAATACTTGCCATATCAATTATCAGTCTGCAAATTATGGTCATTTTACGGGCGATGGGTCACAGCACACAGTGAACAAGAACAGCTGTTTTGACTAAGGACTGAGGAATAAAATGCTTGAGTACAATTCATCACACCATGATATTTATTTGCATACAAAAACAAACCACAGTCATCTTACTATGCAAGCTTAAATGGTAAGATAAGCTTGGCTTCTGCAGTTTTCCTTATCAAGCAAAGAGAACCCCTCAAAAAAGTTTTATTTCCCTGAGAAATGATTGTACTGCTCTTTCTATGCTGACAAATGTGATTACCCATCCCTTCATTCTCTCAGTCTGTTTTAGTACTTCTCACATTTAAAATAAAATACATGCTTTTTTAATGTTGCTCACACTATATTTCTGGTCTATGCAAAAATTTGAAAGAATGTGTCATGAAAACTTAGATCCAACAGAAGTGAGTTTAAAAATGACCTGTCAAAACAGCCAGTAACATCGACTTAAATCTCTCATCCAGTACTGATTATAAAAAAGAACACTAGTGACTCCTTCAAGTGTTAAATACAATAAATAAAAGACTGTACAAAAACATCTGTGTAACTTACTATACAATGGGAAGTCTAAAACAGTGTAAGAATACAGCTCAGCATAGTTTTGTAAATATTCACTGCTGCTTAGGACAAAAACAATGTCATATCAATACAAATGAAACCAATAATAATAGAAATAAATAAATACAGTGTTCAAAGTGAGAAAGAAGGATTGTGACTGAAATGGGTTCTCTGGATCAGTAATTTTGCAAATACCACTCCTGAATCACTTTTAAAAGTGCAATAATGTGGAATTTGAAAGTTCTATGTGACAAAATCTCTTTAAAAGGCAGCTTCTGGGCTGAAACTGGAAGCGGCCCATTTGGAATCAATGCTCTTCCCTGATTAATAAATGAAAGTAAGAAAGTAAATAAATAAATAAAGATATAAAATTCCACCCAAATGCCAAGTTTCTGATGTCATTAACTGTTTTTCTTTCTCTTTATTACAACTCTAAGAATGTCCTATTAGGGGAAAAAAAACGTAATTTAGATTCTCAACTTATTTTCTGCCTATACTATACTATACCATTTCGGCTTACTTTGAAATTGTGTTTTTCACATAATTAATTGTGTCATATAGGTAGTCCCTGATTGTGACAAATAATGTAAGTGGGGAGGGATTGCTGCAACTGCACATTTAAGAAAACAGTAATTGGGCCACAGATTAAATGACTCAGTCTTTTTAGATATGTGTTGTCAGTCACAGATAAGCAGCATTACAGCTCATCCAAAAAGTATATCCCAGAACTGAAGTTATGAGCTTGAGCAAAACTGTCTACAGTAGCAACCATTCCAAGGACTTGTTGTCATAAGCACAAAGGTCAGGAGTTTAAACTACATTTAAATTAAAAAAAGAAGTGGAATTTGAATCTAGCAATCACATTGGGCAAAGCACCCCAGGCTTCTTAGGCATGTTTTTTACCCCCACCCCCCTGCAGCCAATTACTTAATATAATTAACTAACAGGTGACAGCATCTTGAAGAGTGGAAACATTTCCCTTGCAGAGACCTCATTACAAAGAAGAATGCATTTTATACATACTGATGGTCACAAAAGTGGTTGGCAAACCTACTGTATATGCCCTCCTTTCAAATTTAAAATGTAACAGTAGCTCAAATGTTATTTAGAAGATAGTCACTAGCAAAAATCAAAAGGTGGATCATAAAAAAAGAAAGGGATATTCCTTCCAGAAACAGTCAAGGTAATTAAAAAATGTCAGAACTCCTACAGTAAATGGATGGAATGACAGAACCACAAAATGTTGTTTGTATGATATAACCTTCTGGGATTACATAATGCATTGTGGAATAAATAAGTCTTGTCTAATAATAAATAAATAAATACTCAGTGATGCAGGTACTATAGTGCTGCAGAGAAGGTCAAATTATGATGAACATTTACTTTTTCTTCCATCATCAGGGGTAGGGTTATCTTTTAATACATTAATGCTTGTAGGGAGCTTACTCGACCTTCTTGGCTCTCCATTTAGGGCACAGCAACATAATTTCCCAAAATACCTTGAAGTCCGTATTCTGCCCTCTGCACTTTTTGTAATTGAAGTCACTACCTACTTGTCCTTATATGTTCAGGAGATATTCAATTAAACTCAGGACCATCTCAACTTAGCCATCAATTCCACTACCTAATCACCTGTCATATCAGAAATAAAGGCCTTAAAATTGATTGCTTAATGCATGCAGTCTTAATAATAAGTAAACCAATCTTTAAACATAGCTATTAACAGAAACTCCTCATTTTCTTGCTATATCAGAAACGTGATAAAAGATTAATTATCATCCCTCCACTTTTTTACTAGATTCTACTATGTATGCAATGACAATAGACCAAGCCCTAGATCTGGCTGCGATGCTTCAATTATAATCAATGGGAATACCTCAAACACCATTGTGAATTACATTAATTCTCATACTACAGATAGCAAGAATCCCAACTGGGTGCTCTCACAAATCACATTAGGTGGACATAAGCACATATGAATTGCAATAGTTTACATTACCCTTGGTTTAAGTCCTTTTGTTTCTAATACCATAACAGGAATATACCCCATTCCTAAGTCAGAGTACAATTAGAGGTCATGAAATTAGTATTGTTTCAGTCTTTGATGTTAGCCAAGAGTGCTCTTCTCAGAAAAACAATATGTCCAGAATTGCCTCCTTCTGTAATTTGTATAGGGTTACATGTACTGGTAGCATATATAGATACGACTGTAAATTCTTTCTTATTAGACCCATTGCTCCTACTACTATTGGAACTGTCTGGGTATCTTTCTTTTAATCCTGATATTTTAAGACTTTGCTTCTTTCTGTACATAAGACACTGTAATCACTGGTTGTAGAAATTTCCATGATCAATGCCACTTTTGTCTTTTGATCTACTGTATGTGGTTTCTTACCTCTGTTTTTTGAAATGTTGGTACTGGGTGATCCCATGTAATATAAACTTCATCATTCTATGTAATGCTTTGTGGTTCATATTTCCAATACTTCTGAACTACTTCTACAGTGTAGTGTTTGCACAAACCCGAGTGCAATAGTCTCGCCACATTATTGTGCCTTTCAGTATATAGGCCCTCCACCATGAGTGTATCACATCCAGCAATAAGATGTGCAGCTATTTCCAGTTCTTCTGTACAGCACCTGCATTTGTCTGTTTCTACCACCTTTTCATTGGATTTTGTAAACCTACATACAGGTAGTCCACTGTCCTTGGTTGCTATTATTAATCTTTCATCTTTTGGTTTCAATTTACCTCTCCTTAACCATTCCTGTGTCAAATTTTAGATGCTATGTGGATGTTTCTGAAAATCTCTGTACTTGTCACCATATTTATGGCTTTTCCACATGTCTTTCCTTCTCATCTGCTACTTCTCCTTATATTACTTCTTTTGTTTATTAGAATATTCAGTTGCTGACTGTTTATCGTCTACTTGTAGTTTGAGTTCCATTCCCACTTGACACCGAAATGCTTCTGTTAAACTAAACAAAGTTATCATTTTGGACTACTTCTCATGTTGTAAAGCTTTCACTATGTTTTGATTTGATGAAGTCAGCAATTATGTACGCACCCCATGACTGCATATACATGTAATCACTTTCGAGAAGGCCATTAACTCCTCCACACTGTGGAAAGTATTATCTTGGTAAACTCTCATTTTTTTATATAGTATTTCATAAGCTTAAAGCAGTTTCCTTATTTTCATGTCCAGCTGACCCAGTAATTTTTTGACCCAGTCGATCACTCGAAAACTTAAAGTTAGAACAGGAAAGGCAAATAGCTTGGCTTTCATTCCTAGATGTCAAGGCCGTTTTCAATATCAGTTTTAGTCTTCAAAAGTATCCCTTACTGAGCTTTATTCACAGCTGCTCATGTTTTATTGTTGATCCTTCATTTGTTCCCAAGTATTTATATACCCCCTTCTGCTTGGGTTCTTTTATAGCACATTCCTATTCCAGTTTGATATTTTCTTGGTGCTACAGCCTTCCTGTTTTAAAAGTTGCTTTTGCACATTTATTAAGGCCAAATGCCATTCTTATATAATCTGAGAAAGCTTTAACCACTTGTAGTTGTGTTTTCAACTCATTATTGGATGACCTATGCAGTTTTAAATAATCTACAAAAACAGCAGATAATACCTCTTTTGTTTTGGGGGGGGGGGGCAAATTGCAACCAAAGTGTAATTTGTAAGTAAATAGCTTAATGGGTTAAAGGAGAACTGCATCCACGACTGAAAAAACATCTTTATTTCATCATATTTTGATTTTTCCTATATTATTTTTTCACTACTTTTGTACTCTATGTACTTTTTTATATATTTTTAAATGTAATTCCAGAGTCTACCTACACAGGGACCAGCATCTTGATTTTTTAGTCTTCATCTCAGTACCCCAAGATCCAGTGTTTGGCTTTAAATTATTATAACCCCTAAGCTCCTGTCAGTACATTGACTTTACGTGTGTTTTTACATAACCCTGCCTTTTTTTTTTTTAGTCAGTCAGGTTTAATTACCATTTCTAGCATTTCAGTGACTATTTAAAAGACAAACAGGAATAATCACACAGAACAGTATTTTCAGTACCTGTTACTTCTTTTTCTTTCTTCGTTCTTTTGTTATGCCTTAGTTGTAGTCCTTAAACGCCTCTCCCCTTCCCCTAAACACTTCCTCTTTGTATCTGTCAAAGTGGCAAAGGCATACCTCTCAACTGGCTTTGATTTTTAGAGATGTCCCTGATTTTTAGTCAAATTTTAGTTCTGTTCCTCTCAATCCCTCATAAAACTTGTGACTTTTGCAGAAAAAGTGGTGAATAATACTTCATAAAGATTTAGAGCTCTAGACTTCTTTTACTTTGGAAAATTTATATTAATTCAAATTCTATTATTCTGTTAAAAGTGTCCCTCGTTGTCTCTACTTATTTCTGGATTTGTCCCTGATTCTATTGAGATTTGTTCCTGATTCATTGAGAGCGATGGGCAAAGGTAATTTGAGCTGTTTGCTGCTGTGATTGATAGCTCACAGGAGACAAAGTTCATGTACTGTTGTCTTGTATGATCCACCTACTTACAGTGGGACACTTATTTTTGCTGCATTGTAACCTCTTTCTGTCCTCATATTTTAATCCTTAGTACCTACTAATTGGCAATAAATTGTTTGGCCAACCTTCCAACTTCATTTTTCAGGGATTCCTGAGAAAGCAAAATTCTTAAATAATTGTGTCACAAAGGTCATAAAAACTAAAACTTTTTGTTTTTATACAGCATTGTGATGCACTTAAAATAAGACTTTTTCCATCAACATGCATATTCTAAACAGTAGTAATGCAAGTGTAAACTATCACATTATTGACTTAACAGTAATCACCACTGATTACCTGACAAGTTATGAGGGACAGGTCAAAAGTAATATTAAAAAAATTATAAGCATTCTGCAAAATCAGGGACATTTGAGATATATGGTCTTGGGCCATTTACCTGTTATTGTACTGTTGTCTGTATTTGCTCCCTGTAATTTGTCTCTTGCAACTGGAGGATTTATCCAAGTTGTCCACAGTACTATGCTCAGACCAGTACATCATTGCTAATGCATCTTCTCCAATAGATTTTTCACACATTGTAACTCAGTATGTAGCCCCCTTTAATGTTTTGTTTCTGATTCCACTCACTTCAGTTTTTCATTCCTCTTTCTAAATCCATCCCACAGATTACTATTTATTGTGTTTATATAAATCTGTTTAGTCCCTTCTCTTTTTAATTCCAACATACCACTATTGGTGTTACTTAAAGCTCCCATGTTTATTATAAAGACATCCAGGTTCATATCCCTGCATCAGACAACAGATGAGATATTACTTTTTATTTTGTTTATATAAATATGTTTATTCCCTTCCCTTTTTAATTCCAACATACCACTATTGCTGTTACTTAAAGCTCCCATGTCACTTATTACAATAAAAGTAAAGCTATTTATTATAAACACATCCAGATTCATATCTCTGCATCATATAACAGATGACAGAACATGCACTGACTAGGCAAATACTGTCTTATTTGGATAGAACGCATTACTTATCCACCTTCAGTGCCTCCTGTATGGCAACAGACCTACTTGTACTAAATGACAGTGTTAAATACTAAATTCGCAAAAGCCCATGCCTGGAATGGCTGTCTTACCCAAGGCTACTATTATAGATTTTTTTGCAGTGAATTTTAGGACGTGACTCTGGCTCTTGGAGATTATCTATGTCTTTAGGGGATTCTACGAATGTGTGTAGTTTGCAATCACCCATGAACTTGGTCATCCAGAGACCAGTAACATTAGACTTTACTTCAGAGAAGAAGATACCAAAAAGGAGATGCTCCAGTACCAAGCACTTGCTGACTCTGCTAGTGACTGACCTTTTTGCAGACTTACTGGGACTTATCTGTAAGCCAGCTGGAGTTTATAACTAATCTCATGAGCTTGTCTACAATGTTCAAGTGGGGTATGATGTGGAATGCCTTGGCAGGTCAAAGTAGGCCATATGCACCATTTTGGCCTGAGCCATTGCTTTGATTACTTTCTCAAAGTCCACCAGGTTGAGCAGGCATGACCTGCCCTTGACTAAATCAAACTGGGTTAGGTTCAGTGTCTGATGTATTTATATGTTATTATTTATCATATCCATGACAATGTTTTTTATATGAGACTAGTCAGACTTATAAGTCGGTAATAACCCTGGTCGGTAGATGGCCTGCCCTTGTGCAGAGGGATAACAGCTGCAGTCCTACATTCATTTGGCATAATGTCTGTTTGGAGGCTATGGTTAAGTAATCATTCTAGTGGGCCCTTCAGGTCATGTTTCCTGCTATCTAAGAGAACTCTTGGGGTATTATTAAGACCCATCAGTGCAGTGTTTTTTGGCCTTTTGGAGATCAATGAGAACCTATTCCCTAGTGATAGTTATAGTTGGGATTATTTCTTGAGAAGTATCAAGGGGAGAAAATAGGATAAAGTTGGAGCAGACTTTATTAGCCATTAGATTTGCCATATGCTCTAGCCCAGTATAGGTAGCTTAATTTACAATTATAGGTTCATAGGTTTATAGAAAAATGTGCCTTATTAATTTGTTGTGCCTCTGTCCAGCAGTGACACAGAGATGATTCCCGGATAAACCCTCTGATCTCCCATCCACAGGTCAAGATTTCTTTGGACATGTGTTTGTCAGGCACATCACTCACCTCTGAGCAGGCGGTATGCAACTGAATAGAAATTCCTTTTTTGGCTCATAGCACACTGGCGGGGGACACCATCGGTCCCCATTGATGCTGTGTTTTTAGCTTTAGGCTAGATTCAGCAGGATCTAGTCTATGCTAGAACAAACAAAGGTGTACCAATTTCAGTAAGAAGTTCAAAAAATATTCAGGCACTATACCTCTAACCCAGAATTCCCAGCTCAGAAGGGCAGAGTCAGCCTCTTCTCCCACATAACTGGCCTGAACTGCCTAAATGCCAACAGACAGCTCTCTCTCAATCAGCCGGCTCCTCACTTAGTTCCATGAAAGAAGGATGTCCTGCCACCACAGTGCGCAGTGCTTGCCACAAACCTTCTAATAAAACACAACTTCTGAAGCTGCAAAAGTGTTAAAAGACTTAGAATGATAATAGCTACACTTTAATCAAGTTACAACCAAGCACAGTAAAATACAATTGAATATACTTTAGAATGTCTGGATTCTGGCTCTTCAAGTTACAACAACAAAAGATCCAGGCAGGCCGAATCCAGTCTATGCCACAGCAACAAAGCGCACCACCAACGGTAGAAGCAGTTCAGATACTCAGAAACCATATACCACTTAACATGAAAGGCAGAAAAATTTTTAATTTTTTTTGTCTGTTTCCCAGATGCTCTCTTTTTTTACACTGAAGTCCAGAATGTGAATCTATCTACTCACTGCACTCAGTTGGTTGAATGAATGAGATGGGAGGCAGGGGGGTGGGGGCACCCAAGGCCAATGCCAACCAAAACAAAAAAAAAAAAACAGAGGGTGGGTGGGGGAATAAGCGAAGAGCAGAATAACTGGCCAATAAAGTTAAATATTCTTCACACAGTTTTAAATCAAATTAAATACTGTATTTTTAAAAAAAAATAGCATATTGGTGGGTATTGCCTTTGAGGTTGTTGACATAGCTAAAGAATGTCTTGTGATTGTCCTTAGGCTAGGAGGCTACTTTAACTTCATTAAATTTTTCCAGAGAGTCACTTAATAGTAGGTCATTTGCCTTGGGGTAATTCCTGAAATTTCCAGATATGGCTAGTTTCCCAGGTTTTATTTCAAAGGAGACAACTTCATGATCTGACCTGATCTGTGACGATGCTACACTGTGTTTGAGTATGTGTGTGTGTGGGGGGGGGGGCGGGTTGCAACCTTCACCCATGTTCATGAGGGCTAGGTTGAGTATCTTTACACCCCTGGTGGGTATATGGACAAGCTGGAATGTTTGGACCTGTGAGTTTGGGGTTGTGTAGGATTCCCAGTTTATAGTGGTGTAGTTGAAGTTCCCCATGAATATGATATTGGACTGACTGGAATGTTACTCTAGTGCATTTAATTACCTCACTGCTTATACACATACAAGCTGGCTCACCAATCCTGGATAGAGGGAGGCAGCTTGGTTCACAGCTTTAGCTGCTTGGTTTGGAGGTTGCGTATACAAATAAATTTATTAGTAACCTTGGCACAGAAACCATTCCCACTAAGTCCTACTGCACTCCCCACCCTGCAAAAGATTTAGATCCAGAGCACTGAACTGCACTGTTACAGCCATACTGCCCCCCCCCCCCACACACACACACACACAAAAAAATGTATAGACCATGACCTGACACTGCACTATATTAGCTCTTTTGCCCTATTACACTGATTGGCCTTTTGCTTACAGCACAAGGTCAGAGTAGCTGTTAGACTTTGTTTACAAGGCAGTCTGTGACAAGCCTCAATGTCATATTATGGCAGCCAGTCCTGCAAATGTCCATTCACACAGTTGCTGTTGTTCAGCACAAAGGATCCATGCCACATCATAGCAAGCAGATCATTATCCTAGTGGGATTAACCTGGTCAAGAAAAAACTAAATAAATAACAAAACATTGTCCCTCTGTCCTTTCCACCTCTCTGCTGTTCTCAAAGAATTTCTGAAGGTTTATCCAGTTTACAAACTAATATAAATATTGTACCATTACACTCTGTTTACTAGAATGTACATACAGAGTCTAATCTGAACTACTTGTGTTATTGCTTACATATCTGCCTTTTTTGCTTATAAAATGTTTTCAATTTCATTCAAGCTCATCCTGAACTTGGTCAGTGCTGATCAGTAGACTACCCCAGTGAACAAATGGTTCACTCACACACACACACAGAAAAATGTGTTTGTATAATAAATGCGTGTGTGTATAATATTTATATATAAGGTCTATAATAAACCAGGTTCTACCCACGACTGCAAACAGATAATAGATTGCATACAAAATACTAAACAAGGTACCATACAAGCAGCAACACAGAGTTATCTCAGTTTTACATTATTACAGTAAAATATAATCTTCAAAATAAAATGTACAAAACATTAAGAGCACCTAAACTAGACCAATAATAAAAACTTGCAACAGGCACTAATTTATGCAAATGCTGCGGCAGTTGTTCAGTCCAGCACCCACCAACGAATAAATCATTATAGCAAGTGATTAATACATTCAGTGTTACACTACACAGATACACAATGGGTCATGAAGGTGCTAATGTAGGTTTAAACAAACAGCAGAAAGCATCTGCATACATTTACAAAATTAACAAAGGCACAGCAGAAATCAAAAGCCTAGTCGGTTAGCATCATTGATGAGGAAAGCAGTCAAAATAGCATTGTTTTAATACATGTCTCTGCTTTGTGAAAAGAGCTTGTAGACTTAGTTGTCCTGCTTAATCACATATGATTTTGGCTCAATATGCACTGTATACTCAAAGTCTAAGGAATAAATAATACCTCTGGCCCACCGACCAACTTGCTACCAATCGTGACACTGAAATGCCCAACAGTACCGATGCTGCATGTGTGCAACCTAAATCTTAACTAGAAACACTGCTAGAGAAGTATGAAGAACCTTTATTACCATTGTCTTATTAAAAGAAGAAATAAAGAAAGAAGGGAAGGCAGCATAACTGCCAGAGCAAGACAAAGATCTCACTTGACAAAAAGCCACACAGGTGAACGTGAAATGGCGCCTTAGACAAAGGGTTCCATGACACTTAACCCCATACTTCCCACTCATCACAGCCTCCCTATATAATCCAGATTATTATTTTTTAACCTTTTCTGACATTTTTTGTATTATTTTTCAGAAGCAGGGATATTAACCTGGATGTCTTTACAATAAACAATTTTACTTTCATTGTAATAAGCGACATGGGAGCTTTAAGAAACACCACTGCTGGTATCTCGGAATTAAAAAGGGAAGGGAATAAATATATTTATATAAACACAATAAATAGTAATATGTGGGATGGATTTATAAAGAGGAATAAAAAACTGAAGTGACTGCAATCAGAAACAAAACAGTGATGGGGGCTGCATACTGAGTTATAATGTGTGAAAAATAATTCAGAGAAGATGCATTAACAATGATTTACTAGTTTAAGAAAATTACTGTGGACAACATGGATAAATCCTCCAGCTGCAAGAAACAAATTATAGGAAGCAATTATAAACAACAGTACAAGAGGTAAATGGCCCAAAACTATACATCTCAAATGTCCCTGATTTTTCAGAATGCTCATGATTTTTTTAACCTTACATTTGAGCTGGCACTTATAACTTCTCAGTCTTATTTTAAGTACATCACAGTGTTATATAAAAACAAAATGTTTTATTTTTATGGCCTCTGTAACACAATTATTTAAGAATTTTGCTTTCTCAGGAATCCTTGAAAAATGAAGTTGGAAGGTTTGACAAATAATGTATTACTAATTGTAGCTGGTAAGGATTAAAATTTGAGGACGGAAAGAGGCTATGATACAGCAAAAATATATATCCCACTGTAAGTAGATGGATTATACAAGGTAACAGTACATAAACTTTTCTCCTTCTGTGAGCTATCAATCACAGCAGTAAACAGCTCAGATTATCTTTGCCACTTTGACAGATACGAAAGGAGGTGTATAAGGGGAGGGGAGTTTAAGGACTACAACTTAGGCATAACAAAAGAATGAAAAGTGTCCACTTTAGATAGAAAATGAAGTAACGGGCACTGAGAATACTGGTCTGTGTAATTATCCCTGTTTGTCTTGTAAGTAGTCATTGTAAAGTAAGAAATGGTAATTAAATCTGACTGCCTAAAAGAAATGTTATATGTGAAAACACATATAAAGTCAATGCATTAACAGGAGCTTAGGGGCTATGATGTAATATTTTAAAGCCAAACACTACATTGCGGGATACCTAGAGGTAGACTAAAAAATCAAGACGGCGGACACCAAGTGGGCAGACTCTAAAATTACATTTAAAAATTTAAAACATTATATAGTGTCCAAAAGTGGCATTAAAATGTAGGAAACATCAAGACATCATGAAATAAACATGTTTTTTTCAGTCTGTGTGTGCTGTTCTCCTTTAAGGGCAAGACAAAACAGCAGTGGTAACAAAGAATCACCCTGGTATATCTCCCCTTAAAATCTTATCCCTAGGATAATAATTTGCCATTTTTCATGACTCAGCTGCAAGTGGTTTGCCACTGTTTCATGGTCACTGTAATCGATCAATGCAGGGTGTGTCTTATACATCTGTAAGCATTCCTTTATCCATGAATGTGGGATGCTGTTAAATGTTTTTTTTGTAGTCTATCCATGCCATACTTTAGGGAATAAAATATGTTCCCTAAAGGTATGCATAACAAGACAGTAATTCTTGGTCATTTCAGTGTGAATGCTTTTAGGAAAGATTCTCTTCTCCTGAATAAAATATTCCAGCAATTTAGCCTGGGCCAAATAATATAGGCCCCTACTCAAACCAATACAGTAAGATCTCTAGCTCCACAATTGGCATACTAATTACCAAAAACAGGTACTTTCACACTGAAATACTCCCCAGTGCTCTGAATAACCGCTCACCCATTAAATGCATTTGTTCATTCAGAACAAATAAAAAAACTCAAATAACTGAAGGAAGATCTTTTCCTAATAATAAGCAACCAAATGTCAACATGCTACTCAGTGCTGCAGATTAATCCCCCTATATGCCATGACTGAACCTACCACTGCTTTACCCTTTTTCAACTCAAAACCAACCATGGTCCAGGATACACTGTATTCCCTTACAAAAATAAGGCATAGATCATAGAGTTACTCATGGCTTCCAGCAGATATTAAAAACAAAATTAAAGCCAGAGTTATCACCTCTAGGAAGTAGAAAAGGAGCCCTCACAATACTGAGCTGCACCAAACTTTTCTGAGTCTAAAGAAAGAAACAAGAACTGCAGTCAATACTGGTAAAGCCCTGTTCCTCAAATAGAAACAAGAAGCAAACTTCTCTAGACCCAATATGCTTTGGAAAGAAATAATACACTAAAAGGGATATTAAATAACTTGCCAACTATCAACAATGAAGCAATAACATCAAATGACTCCACCTTTGCTAAAGACTATGCCAACTTTTTGTAGTCCACTGAAAGTGATATAAGTAAAGTCTTTCTAACAATCTACTCCCCCACCAATGAAGAAAAGAAACTCTAATCTCCTGTTTTATACCATCTAGCCTCTTGTGCAGCAACTTTTCAGTTCTCTGAAGTTTCAGTAAATCAGATCACTACTCACACTTAACAATTCTGGATCTAAATCCCACAAACTTCATCTCACCTGCCTAAGGCTTGCAGCTGAAAAAAAAAAAAATCATTAAACTTCTCTCTCTCCCTTCAGACACCACCCCATCAGGATTCAAGCAATTCAAGCATGCAGTTATAAGCTTCTTTGATGGTTGTATTTAGGCAGGTGTGTATTTGTGATGTTATACTCCTTGAAGGCTTGTGTAGCCGAGACGTCAGAGGAATAAAGTGTGTTGGTTCACTAGCTGGTGGTTCTTTCTTTACACTAGTTCATTGTTGTGGTTAGTTATAAGCTTCCTACCTAAAGTCACTTCTCCTAAAGGGCTGAATGATTATAGACTTATTTCTAATCTGAGTACTATTACCAAAATATTTGATAAACTTTTATACAAACAACTACTTAAACACATTAACAGCTATAGCCTTTTATAAGACATACAGCATGGCTTTCACAATGCCTTCAGTGCCTTCACAACCCTCGTAATGGCCACTGATAACATTTATTGCAATCTGAATAAATGACTCATTAGTGCAGGTCTCTTTGTGGATGTAACGTGGGATTTGAAATAGTCAATTACAGACATCTCTTTAAACTAAAAAGGCTCAACACTGGAAATAACACTATTTCCTAGTTTCACAACTATCTGAGGGTCAGAACCTTCCAAGTGTATAGTAACCTCCCATCCTCAACTTCTGGTACACCTAGTTGTACTGCAACCTTCTGTTCTAGGTCCTCTACTTGACTCTCTCTTTGTCAGTAATCTTCCCCCAGAGCTACCAATTCTTAAATTAATAATTTGTACACAGTAAAATATTCAGCTGAGGAAACTCTCCTTAGAGAGCCATTAAACAGATTCTTCTTACATCTTAGAAATATTTTGGTGCAGCCTGTAATTTCACTGATTGGGAAATATGTTTGTATAACATGAATCATTGGTTTAATTCCCAGAATTTATCATATTATATATTTTCTTGGACATTGATTCTATGAGCAACATGGTTAAAAAACAATCTTTTGTTGAGGTGGGTATCACCCTGCTCCCCTAACCCTTCACTAAAAAGAAGTAACATCCATTTTTTTTGCTGTCATAAGTCATGAAATATATTCATGGTAAAGTGTAGGAGTTACCAAAAGAACCCATGTCAAATCTTGCTTTTAAAATGGAGGCATACCTGTGGTGGTAATGGTAAGCAGGGGATGAGTGTGTGTGTGTGTGTGTGTGTGTGTGTGTGTGTGTGTGTGTGTGTGTGTGTGTGTGTGTGTGTGTGTGTGTGTGTGTGTGTGTGCACGTGTGAGTGGTTGTGGGTCAGGTTTAGAATAATAAGGGCTAATCATTAAATCTCTTACAATATATGATGACTTTCCAACCATTTCACAAGAATCCGAATTTGAAAATCGGTAATCAATTGATAGATCTTAAAAAATTTCCACTTATAGTTGATTTAACCGTACTTGATCTATATCCTTATCTTGGTATCTGAATACATGACATGTTAAGAGAGATGAGCCTTCCTAACTCTTATTTAATTATAATGAGACAATTAAAGGATCTTTCCATAAGTTATTTTAGTAATTTCAAAATTAAAGAAGAAGATTTAACCAATTGTTCAAATCTATGGCAAACTCTTATGCAGGACTCTAAATATATAACGTCTTCATATAATTTGGTAAAAGACGTGAAATATAAAAACCAAATACTCTTATCAAAATACTGGAAGGATAAAATATTACTGATTGATGATAATAAAATATTGAAAGCAATTAACCTAACCTTAAAATCAGTATCTCTTCAAAAGTTATTATTTATTCAGCTGATGATATTTAACAATGTTTACTACACTCGTCTTAGTCTGCATAAATTCAACTCTAAAAATTCACCTAAATGTCCATATTGTATTGATCAAACAGCTGACCTTTTACACATGTTCTGGAGCTGTAAATGTATATTTAAACTTTGGAACTCTTTAAAAATTCAATTACAAAAAATGGGTTATCAACAGTCCACACTTTCTTGGGAGTTTATGATTCTTCATATTCCTCCGAATAACTTGGACAGATCCCAAATGATCATACTTATAAATATTTTCCTGTTAATGAAGCTTTATATAGCTACAAATTGGCTGAATCCATCTCAGACCTCATGGGAAAATTTTAAAACTGTAGCAATAAAACATATTCTAGCACATAAATTACTAATCAAAGATCAAATAATACAAAAATATGGGAGCAAATCTTTAATATTGTGTTGGCTTAACGTTCTAATCCAGTTATCCCCTGGAAGTACATACTTAATATGGAAGTTAGTATTGATAAGCCTGTATGTTGATACTAGATCTTTTAATACTCTTTTCAGAATTGTATCTAAATGTATAATGATCTCATCTAACTGTTGGAAGCATTCATGTATATAATGTATATATATTGTAGTATTGTATTAACAATTGGAAAATAATAAAGGTTTATTATTGAAAAAAAAAGAATAATAAGGGCTACAGAAGGGGACAGATTTTCTGTTGTATGTATGTAATATTGTGTGTCTGAAGAATGTCTTTGATTTTTATTAGTGGTACTGTTAAGGAAGGATATTTAGTAATGTGATGTGTAGGGTTGATGTTAAGGAGATAGGTAGGGTTACAGTTAAAGTTAGAGTTAGTTAGCACATATGAGTAAAGGGGTGCAGGAGGCTTCTTGTGCTGTTTCTGTTTTTATTTCAGGTAAGTGGAATGTTGATGTGCAATGTGTCTCAATGTTTCTGCATGTTGGTATTTCCTAATATACTTCCATGTATAGTATATAAACCATTATGATAAAAAAGACATATTAGTTGTTAATAAGGTTAGCACCTTTCTATAGTGCCATTTCCTGACAAATAAACCCCGTCCCATGCATATTTTAGCCACACTCATTCCATTCAGTGGCCATGCCCCCTTTTTATGTAACAACACCTTTTAACAGTTACTACTGAATGGAAAAAATATAATAAGAATTAGCTGTAAAGTAAACAACTTTATTTAGCAGTAATTCATTCAAAGTGTTATGTTGTTAAAGTTTCACTAGACACTACAGTACATCAAAATGGCACCATACCACAGGACAAAATATAAGCATACATGGGAAAGCTGAATATGAAGTGAATATAAAATCGTGGGTCACATTACTAATTTTATAGAAAAAGAGAAAAATCATAGTCTTATAGGTTCATAGGTAGGTACTAGGCTATCGGCCCTGGAGCCTATATAAGTAGATTGACCTGCAACTCAGCCTTCACAAAAGACATAAGCATTCTGTTTCTTGTATCAGTCCATGCTTTCCCCATGAATGAAAAATTCCTCCATGAAGCTATTGTTGGGGGGAACTGAAAGGGCAAACTGCACCAGTCTGTAAAGCATTTTGCAATCTGGAGATTTACTAAAAAAACAGTCACCCAGCAATCACTTACAGATGCCTCTATCACCTGTAACAGGGTTGGCAATGTTGCAATTAAAGTGCAGTAGTCTGAGTAAAGTGCTTCAGTGTCCACATCCTATTTGGAAATATCTGCAACAGTACGCATTTCTGACCAAGTTACAGGATTTTGGAGGCTGAGGACTTGCATAGCTTTAAAGGGACTATTATCAAAGTCAAAGCACTTCTGCAAGTAACAAAGTGATTCACTATAAAAGTCACAGAAGTCCCTACAGATCTGCTGTGCCACAGCTGGAGTAAAGTGCTTTAAGGCAGATGAAGCTTTAGCACCAAATAACTAGCCTTCTCTGCAACTCATCTCTAAGACTTGTCATCACTGTGTACAAATCTGGGGCAGAGAGAGTGTATTACTTTCAAGATTTGCTGTAGACTTGTGGAATATCTGCAGGATATAATGCATGAAATGGATGTTGCACACTGCTTCCGAGATATCCCTACTGATGCTATCCTTATCAGCCTCCACAAATCTCCAGATAAGAGGGTGACACTCCTCAGGCCCTAGGCTAATAAAACAACTTTTAACAGCAGGCAGCATTCAACCAGCCTTACCACTGCTGGGAACAAAGAGAGTCACCTTATGATAACATGCTGCATAATCTCCTTAAAGTCCTAGTCTAGGAAAGAATTGAAGTCCTTCAACAGTGCCATTTTTTTGCAGATGTTGAAAACTCGCTCTGTAATTTCAAAACCAGTCTCCACATCAAACCTTGCAAGGGACTTGCTTGCATGCTTTGCACAGTTATGTATGATATGGCAGAAACAGTTTGCTGCAATGATGTGAGGCACCTCAGCTTTCAAATGTTTAAAAAGACACCTGTGTTTTCCATAATTAAATGAGGCATTTTCTGCAGCATATCTAGACATGTTTTGTACTTTTAGTCCTTTCTTCACAAGGATGTCCTTTATTCTTGTAAAGATGCATTCAGCACTTTCATTATGATCCTCAGAAATCCAGAAGTTTCTGTTGTATACCATGGTTGTAAGTGAAGTACTGAATAACCAGGGGGAACATTTTTCAGTTCCCTTTATTGGATGCTTTTGATCCCAGTGAGAAGAAGGAGGTACCAAGTTCCTACAAAAGGAGCTCCTCTGAATGAGGTGCAAGTACATTCATTACAATGCGCTCAGATTTTGTCTTCCCACAGCTGAATTTTGAAGCCACAGTAGAGTCAGGAAAAATTGTCTGTACCAGCTTCCTCCACAGTCCATAGACACATATGGGTGATTGTGTTTCACTCCATAATAAACTGCTCTCTCCTCAGCTGTAGTCAGTTTGGAAGCTTCACTGGTTGCAATATGTGGCCGAATAAACTTTGTCATTACAAAGTTCTGCCTCTGGCGCTGAAGGCTTTGTTGATGTTTGTCTGACTTCTGGTGTCTTTTCAGTGACTTTTCTCCATCCCACTTAATAGTGAAAGTTGTTCCACAGGATGTGTACTTGGCCATGGCATCTGCATTTGGAACAGATTGCACCTATGAATAACTTTGCTCCTATGCCTTATTATATGTGCAGAATACTTTTAACTTCGTAGGAGACATTGTGCTGCTTCCAGCCTCTTGCTGATCCATTGACCTTTTCTCGAACATGATTCTTACAGGATCCTTGTTCAACAGTACTACAATAAACCAAAACAGCTATTAATACAAATCAAGATGATATGATTATGTAGCCAACAGCAGTGCCTCGGGGGCCTGTACCAGAGTCACTAGCCGGAGATACTTGCTCAAGTCCTGTAACATGTAAATCTCCAGACTTGTAGTATATAGGTATCCATAAGGAAAAAAACACAGCGTGTGACTGCAAGAAGATACAGACTCCACCTAAAGAATTAACAGTGGAGGTCAAGCAGTGTAAGGCAGCAAAAGTAACTCCTGTCTGAGTGACCTTCTGCAGCTGTTACACACATGAACTTGGAACACTCAGCAAGACATGCAAATCCAACACCGAAGGCATTCAATTGAGATTAAAATCTGTGGATCAGATACTAAAGCAGCCACGGTAATTACTGTCCCAAGTCAAGACCCTGAACTGTTACACACATGAACCTGACACAAAGGTAACTAGCTGAGTCTGGACACACAGCGCAAAAGCAAAGTTCAGACATACTGTGGGCCAAGAAGAAGATAAAAATGAAATGCATAGTAGCTCAGCAATCCTAATACCCTCTGCAACTGTAATAACTTACATAGAGACTACATATTAGTTCCCCTATTTAACCCACCACTGTGTTACAAACTAGGCATATTGTAAGTACTCAGGTGATGGTGCAATCTGAATAAATTACTGCAAAGTCAAAAAGAATGCATTACAAAGGCTCAAAAATCAGAGAGATTTTAAATATTGCTCTTAAAATCTTAGAAAGTTGGTAGAACGGTTTGCCTCATTATGCATTTTCTTAAAGACATGAAGTCGAACAGAAAAATATTGTCATTATTTAGTGACTTTGACCCTCTATGATTTGCTAGAAATCCATACAGTATGAGAAACAGAACAAAAAATATGATGCAAATATCTGTTCATTCTGTCCTAGACAACACCATGATACCTCTTGACCTCTTAGCACAAGAAATCTGGACAGCACTGATCAGAAGGGGAATAGAATTACTACTTATAATCTTAGAAATTATCTAGAATAACAGATTTTACTCTATCGTGCATTTCCTTATGATATGAAGTCCAACACACAAATATCATCTGTGGAGTTAAACCTCTCCATACCTTTACGTCTTAGCACAGGAAACTGGAAAATAATGGACAAGTTTAAAATGTTGCTCTTATAAAGTCATATGTTAGTGATTTGCCACTGCAGTTCTATGAGGAACACACTATTTTGTGAGACAAAAATATGGACTAATCTATTAGCACCAGAAATATTCAACATAACAAAGTTGCTAGAATAAAATTCATCTCAGTTTAAAACTTTTCAACCCTGCAAGTGCCAGCAAGCATACCTGGCCTTTTAGCACAATCAATATAGAGACAAATGTTAAATAATGCTCTGACATCTAAAAGTTGCTAGAATAAAAGACTTTGCAACACAATAAGGATAAGTTACACATAATTCAATCTTCTGATTTGCCCAAAAAAACATATTTTATGAGAAACAGACCAAAAATATCAAGCAATAATCCAGATATTCTGCAAAAATCTGGACAGTTGAAAGGTATGTCCTGCCAGTGCCATGAAGTAATAGAATAGAATATGAGGCAAACTTGGACACATCATACCATCTTCTGAGAACTATACAACACAGCAGACAGTGACAAGAAAAGAAAAAGGCAAAACTGGACTGACATGGCACCAATATTTAAGATTTTCAAAGGATGCTTCAGATTGCTTGCCAGAAGTGAAAAACCACAAAACCAAGACACAGTAATATGTAGTTATGCAAACAATCATTATAATTACAAATATTGAAGACAGTTCTTGCAGGACATTCTAATGCCTTTGGGTGCATGTGCTTAGCTAAGGCAGTTTACCTTAGATAGCTCCTTTGATGATGATCATTTCAAAAAGATTCAGTGCTTAATAATTAGGTCTATGCAAAAAGAAAAGGGAAAACAATTCTTGCAGTAATAAAATCTGCAAGATGTTCCAGATAAGCAAACATCCTAATCAATATTTTTACAGCATAGCCCTGAAAAGAAGAAAGCAAAATCTTTTCTGTCTGTGCAGTTTCACATACCTCCGAGGGATGACTATTCTGTGAAAAGATTTTTCCTGTGGTTCTGGGCTTCCTGGTATGATCATGAGAAGGAAAAAAAGCAGCAGCAGGCAGTATAAACAAGCAAGCAGCCCAGAAATTCAATAAAAATGGGTCCAGTGAAAAGTGTGCATCCAACACTACCCTCCACAAGCTGATACAGACCCCCGAGCAGCCGAATCCCACAAAAAAAGTCAAAGTCTGTCTGGAAAACCCAGTGATAGCAGACAGTACAGCATACAGACAACAATCTCAGTACCTTACATTTTAAAAAATGTACTGAGTAGCCAACAACCCTGCTTTATATTTCTTAAATTTTGACAGTCTATGTTGTTGATTGGCTACTTGCTGTGTGTTGGGAAAAGAGCTTGTTGATTGGCTCTTTCCCAGCACAGCAATCAGCCAGTCAACAAGTAGGTGATGTCATCTTTCATGAGTGTACAAGACATGCTGATGAAGCAGTGCAAAAATTCGGCTTCCCAATGGCAGAACTGGAGAACCAGATTACTGTGTTCATTTCTGAACACTCCAGGAAGAAAAACAGAGGAGTGGCAACCTTAGTTGTTAAGCACCTTTCTGACATAAACAGCAATCTGAAAATGAGGTATGAGTGCTTCAATAGTTTCTATCTTTTTTCTCTTTCTATGTCATATCACATTGCACAGCTGAAACTTCATGTGCTGCAAAGAACTGTGTGACAATGCTGTGTTAAAGCTTTGAAAACTTAGCACTCCTACACATTTGTCCTCTTTCTCTCTGAAGCTGGTAATACATGTAGCAGGTAACACTCCATGTACAATACAGAGGATGATGACTGGGTCTCCGATCATAACCATGTTATGTGTTTGAGATAGAGATATCAAGAAATTTAACTCAAGAATGAAGGATGTAGATTTATTTGTTCCATGTATTACTTATTACAGAAAAGGGAAACAAAGTGCAAAATGTTTTGCTGGCTTTTAAAGCCAGTAAGGTATTCAGCAAGTGCTTTCAGACAGCTTGAGATGTGAGTGAAACATTTTGAAATAAAGTCAGGGGCAGATTGTAGGATTAGTCAGTTATCAGAAAAGAAGCTGTTTTGACCACTGTAGTTTGCTGACCAGCATTGTCAGTTGTTAGTGCAACACTCAATCTTAAAAGTATTTAGGAAGGTGCTTAAGTTCAAGTCTTGCGCTACTGAAGCACTTAACTGGTTTATGTTTTCCTCAGTATTGGAGAGTAATCACATCATTCCATGCACTACAAAGAAGTGTAATAGGGTCTATCTGATCATAATCAAGTACTCAAACGATCTTGAAATTATATCAGGATTCAGGTGAATTTACTGGTATCCATTTCCTGAACATATAACACCCAATCATAGTCATAATCAAAGTTTTATATGTGTTCCAAAAATGTACTTTTGGTAACAGACACATCAGCTGGTTGAATGTATGAACACACTTGTGATATTAAAAATACTGATCTACAAATGCACTTTATAGGCACACACTAGAATGTTCTAATTACAAAAGATTATTTTTATTTATTGTTATAGACAGAGTTAATTTTTCAGATAGGGGAGGTAACAACGAACTTTTTTTAGAAGAAAAAGAACTCCAGTGGCAGCTTCAGTTATAGGCTGCTAAATGGCCAGGGTTAAATGACAAGGAGTCTATCAGCAGTATACTTAAAAAATGAGCAGAAATGTTATACCATGAAGCTGTGTTCATATTATAAAAATGCATTTCTCCCTATTTTGAACATTTTAGAAATGTTTATAACAATTATTAGTTTCAATAATTTAGTTTTATTTCTGGAGGGAATATGCATCTTGCTACAAATTGAAACAAAGTATTTTATTGGTTATTTAGGTTTGAAACTTAATATGTAAAATCTGTGTTGTTATTTATTTTTTATCTGTGATGATGTCTTCAAGTAGAAGGCGAAATTCCTTAGATTTGTATTGAATAAACTTTAGTTTTAACCTTAAGTTTTTTCTTTACAGCCTGTCCCATTTATGTTTTAGTTATTTATTTTTTTTAATTTTTTTCAAGTGAAATGTTTGAGTCCTTATCTCACCCTGTTCTTTTTACAGTTTGCTGGAGGGTGCAGTACTTTTTTTGAATGAACTACCTTCATTTCCTTTAACAACTGTTGCTTGGTTACTGGTCTGAACTAGTTGCCGAACAAAAATAAATAAATAATAACTCAGTATGAGTTAATTATAATAGCTGCCATAAATACTTCACTTCTGAAAGTATTTCACTCATGAAAGTACTTATGCTGCTTAATTTATTTTGTTTTTATTTGTTTATTACACTGGTAAGGACTTTGAGCCACTGGAACCAATTTCAAATGCACAGGTGCAAAGATGTATTAGGCAACATGCTACAATATGTAATGCAAAATAACAGGATCCTATAGATTGGTTAGTTCTTAGGTGAAACAGGTTAGCATAATTCCAAGTTTAAAAGAGAAAATCCCCAACAATAACAACAAAACAAAAATATGACCTACATTTAAAAGGATGAATCCCCAGTACAAATAGCCAGAAGAAAAACAATGGAAATGTAGATCTTTGTAGAAGATTGCTTAATTTTAGTAAGTTAGGCCTTGATGACAACATTAACCGGTAAAAGCAGATGTATGCAGCTACAGCAACAAGGCAATGCTATGCAAGAAATTATGTAAGTATTTAAATATATACAGTTGTACATTGGGGAAGGGGTGACAAAGTAGTTAAATACTACCGAGAAGCTTACATATCATTTTAACTAAAAACAGAATTTAATTTAATTTATACTTCGTTGACCAGACTACACCCAGTAGGCCAGTGGCCTCTTTTCAGGGTAGACCTGAGGTGGTATTTATACTACTACTAGGGGGGAGTTTGACCAGAACATCAGGAAACTTCCCTTACTCTTCCATAGGGGAAAAGCATTCTGTGTGACGCTATTGTCTTCCGGTTTTCATTCCAGGTGGGAAGGTGGCCCGGAGAAACTGGAGGAGCAATGGAGGAAAAAACATATCAAAAGAGCTGCTAAGCAGTTTGGAAATGGTAGAATCACTACAAAATGTGGAGGTGAATGTTAAAATTGTCGAGGTACCTGTATCGGAGGAGAAGGAGAATGTGGAGGTGGGTGATGTGGTGAATGAACAGCTAGCTGATACCAAAGTGGAATTTCAGCAGAAGCTGTTCAAAAGTGAGTCAGAGAGTCAAATGGGATGTATTATTATTACAACAAGTCCAGGGGGTTGTGGGATGATTATTTGGAGCAGTTAATAGATCAGAGTGAACCGGAGAATGGGGCGTCAGCATCGTGGTGTGAGATAATGGGAAGACAGAAGAAGAAGGAAGGAAAAGTGAATTGGAAGAGAAGACCTATGCACCGACTGTTAAAGAAGGAGAAGGAAAAGGAGAAAAAAGGAAAGAAGTTACGAAAGGGTGTATCATTCAAATAAGTAGTACAAAGGAGGGTGCACTGTTCAAATAAGTAGTACAAAGGGCAAAGGGCTTGACAGGTATGAAGTCTGGGACTCAATTGCACCTTTGGGTGTCTCTGCAAAAGAGGTAAGAGCATTTAATGTGTTTAATAAAGAGACTTTTTGTGACTTAATATTTGAAAATGGACAATATATGGAGAATTTCTTAGGAAATTATGAACTAATGAACTAAAAAAGAATGTGTATCTTTGGTCAGAATGTTATTCAAGCTTTTTTAGACAAACTAAGAAAGGATAATGGTACAGTTTAGAATGGAAGTAGAGGCTGCTGAATTAAAAATGCATTTAATGACTGATTGCAAAGATGTGATGGACACTACAAAGATTTATGATGAAGAGGACTGTGGACTGGAGGTTGGGAATGTGGTGTTATATTTAAAATGGAATATTACAGTGCAAAGCATATATCAGGTGTTAGAAATGTCAATGGTAATAGAGGTTTTGTTAAATATAGGGGTCAGCCTAAAACCTGTCTTTTTTTTCAGAAAAGATGATCACTTGATTAGTGAATGTGACAAAATGAAATGTTTTATATGTGGACAGACAGGGCATGAAGCAAAAAAAATGTGAAATTAAATGTAAAAAGTGTAGTAATACAGAACCTCTTTGGTTAGATTATGAAAATGAGAAACAGCAAATTGTAGAAGAGGTTTTACAAGATGTGGAACAAAAAAGGACACAATACAAGAAAAAAGTAAATCAGAATTAGGTAGACAAGATTACAGATACAAATGTTAAGGTAAAAATAAAGGAGAAGAAAAAAATGGATATAAGTGAGGATGAATATGTGGACTGGCAAATAGTGAAAGGAAAAAAGAATTGCATAGGAAAAATAGATGAAGAAAGGAAACAAAAACACAAAGGTATATCAGTTAAAGAAAATAAAAAAGGTAAAGGATGCACTCCTCCTTTTATGTTCTCTCCTCTTTCCTGTTAGAAGTTGAAAATATTAGCTGTTAATGTGAATAGTATGAAAGATGTTAAGAGAAGAATTAGTATATTAGAATGGTATGCTTTATTAGATGCTAATGTGATTATTTTGGAGGATATTAGATTATTAACACCGGAAGAAAGTGTACAAATAGAAAAAATATGGAAAGGAGCTATTGTTTGGAATATGGGAAAGAAAATGTGTTTGGGCATATGTATATTATGTCAAGATAACATTAAACTATTAGATGTTGCAATAGTACAAGTAGAACATATTACTATAATAGATTTAAGATGGAAAAATAATATTTTCAGAATTATTGCTTTATATGTATATGTCATCAAAAAAGAAAAAGAATAAATGTTTAAAAAGATATTCCATTATGTAGGTGTTAACATGAATATAATAATAGCAGGAGATTTCAATTGTAATTTAAGAATGCACAGAAAAAAAAACATATGATGTTAAAGTAGTTAATGAAATTATGAAATTTGGCAAATTATATGTATAGGAATATAGCCATTGGACTTATAAGAGAAATGAGAGTATGGCTGAAATTATTTTCTGATATAAGAAGGGTTAATAAATATATAGCAAGGAGTGAAAGAGACTGGATTTTCCGATTATTTACAATATGGATAAGATTACATGAAAAGGAAGCTTATATAAAAATATGAAAAGGAAATTGAAGTGTGAAAAATATATAACTATGAAGACATCTACAGGCATAGATGGTATTGAATATAATATGTATAATGATATGGAATATTGGCAAAAATCTACATTTGTCGCAGTACTGAATGAATGGTTGGAAATGGGAATACATTTTAAAGAAATATGTATAGGGGTTATACAATTTATATGGAGAAAAGGAGACTAAGATGATAGAAGGAATTGGAGTCCTATAACTTTAAAGAATACAGCTTATAAGATTTTAAATAGAAACATAACTAAAAGATAGAATGGGAAAGTTATATGAGCAAACTGTATTTGGTAGAAAAGATAAAGGAGCACAAGACTTGTTATGGATTATTAAAGAGGTGGTGAATGACATCATAAACAAAAATATTAATGCAAAGATTATGATATGAGATTTAAGTAAAGCATATGATAGAATTCAACATGAAATATTATGGGATACCTTAAAGGCATATAATATTACTGAAAAAATAATAAATGTAATTAAATCAGTTTATAATAGAAATATTGTTAAACTTAATGTCAATGGATGGATTAGTCAAGAAATTCAAATACAATCTGGAATAATGCAAGAATGTCCAGTGAGTAGTATTATATAGGTCTATATTATATAGACAAATTCGAAATCGCTATTGTGGGGGACTGCGCCCCCCCCCTGCTAACTATTTACTCCAACTCTGAGATTGCACTACAGTGAAGAAAGGGCAAATATTCTGATCCTCACTGTACAGCAATCCAAAAAAATAAGTGTTTGACATTTTGACTTTTCGTCGATCTAAAGTAGACCCTTATATTTTCACTCATTATGAATATGATAGTAATCAATGTTAATAAAAATGACAGATAAGGCAGGATATAGAATATTGAATGAACTACAATTACCAGTAATGTATACTTATGCAGATGACATTGTAACAATTACAAGTGATATAGCACATATGGAAACAGTCATTCAAAAACAAAATGTATTATTAAATGAAACTGGATTGTGCATAAATAAAGAAAAAAATAAAGGTTTTGGTCTGATAGGAAACATAAAAGACATAAAATGTAATATGGAGTTTATCGAAGTTTTGGGAATTAAGTTTGGACAAAATGTGTATGTAGAAGAACAATGGAAAATGTTATTTAAAGAAATAGATATGACTGTGTTTTGGAAATCATTTTGATTTTCATATAGGAAGAAAGCTTACTTAATAAATACGATGGTGATAGGAAAAATTACTTATTTAACAAATAATTACATTATTCCTACCAAATATGAAAAAGAGTTAATGAAATGGGTGTTGGCAAAGATTTTGGAGAAAATAGGATTCTGGTTGTATACTAAAGGGTGGGGGGGCACACTTAAAACAGTGTATAAAATGTAAAAAATTGTAAATATATGTAAATAATGTAGATATGTAAATATTAAAAATTGTACATATGTTTTGTATATATAAATAAAAAACCCTACTCGTAGCATAAGGGGACATGTTCATGTGTAATGCTTGTGGCTTCCTGTTTCTGTTCCAGGTGCATAGGTTGCCTGGAGAAATAGGGAGCAGGATGAAATCTACCACGTTAATGTGCAGAGAGGAGATGTAAGGTTTTTCTAAAAGTGAAATAGCTGAGCCTTTATGTAAAAGGCAGCAAAACAAATATGGATTTCATGGAGAATTCAAGTATGCCAAAAGGAATGGTAAAGAAAGATGACAATGGTGCTGTGGCAAATTTGGAGGACATATTTCAGCAAAGGCTGTTTGAAGGAGAAGGGGAAAGTCAGCAAGAATGTATAGTTTCACTCCTCAATCTGAAGGGTTGCAGCATGATTATTTAAAAAAATTAGTTAAAGTGAACCAGAGACTGATGTGGCAGCTTCACGGGGAGACATAATGGAAAAAAATTCAGCAGGAAGATGGAGAAAAAGCAATAACAAAAAAAACTGTATGCACAGACAGTGAAGGAGGATGAAAAAAAGATTATGAAGTGAAGGAAACTAAGAAAAACTTTACAGTTCAAGTGAGCAGTAACCAGATATCAAGGCGAAAAAAGCAGAAATTGCACCCAGCAAAGTTAGTGCACAAAACTCTTTAGTTAACACTGCAGATACCACACGTTTTCGTCCATAAAACCATAGACTTCATCAGAAATATTTAATTAAAACCATTCATCTTATATACCTATTCACAGATGGAGATGATGTTGTATTCATTGCAGAGGATGCTGTATTAATTGCAGAGGATGCTGTAGTCACTGGAGCACTGGAAGCTTCAGAATATTTCTATAGTTGGTTTCTATCAAGCTCAAAGTAACCAAGGTAACCAGTTTCCTGAAGATCTTTATTTTTATTAGCTCTTTGTTACCTGTAGAACCAAGTAATAGAGCAATAACATGCACAAGTGTCCACAGAAATCACTTTATGTGAGTGCTTTTATCAGCTGCAGCTGCAGCGGATCATCTAATTAGTGAATGTGATAAGATAAAATCTTTTATATATGGAAAAACTGGTCATGATGCAAAAAAAATGTGACATAAAATGTAGGAAATGTGGTATACATGACATGTATGGATATATTGTGAAGAAAATGTGGAAAGCATGTATAAAACATTGTGTAAAATGTTGATTCTAACAAAGATAAAGGGAAAGAACAAGAAAGACAAACCGAAAAGCCAAAAATGGAAATAAACTTAAAAGAAGGAGAAAAAGAAGTGGGGTCAGTAGATACTAGCTGTGAAGGCTGCCAGCCCAGCTAGCTGGAATTTTGTAAATAAGTATATGTCATTTGTGAATAGTAATATGATTTGTATGCTTGTCTTACAAATATAAGAAAACTATAGGTTATGTGTATGTTAAACTACTGGTGCAGAAGTGTGTGTTGAACTTCAAGAATGTAACCACAATGTGCCCTGCTGGAAAAGAGCAGAAATGTGTATAAACTATATGCCTATTCAAATGTATGTTTTGATGGTAAAGGCTGGAACATACAGAGTTAACTTGCAAACCCTCAAGAAAAGCAAAGAGTTTTACAATGGTGTTTATCTCAGCTAAGAGACAGGATATCTAGAGCTAGGAGGTTTTTCTATTGTCTGGAAACAATAAATAATTACAGGTTTCAAAGGTAAAAGTGTTTAACTGTTTTACGACTTCCAGTTCCAGGCAAACTTCTGAAAAATAAGTATTTTTGAGACAGAGGTGACAAAGAATGATGTAATCTGAGATAACCCAGCAGAAATGTTTGATAGTAACTTAAGAACTATCTCAGAGAGTGAGTCTGTGCATTTCGTATCTTGTCTTGGATCTGAAAACACCCATCTTCAGCACTTTCCTGCTGTATTTGCCTTCTTTGTAAGTAAGACTTAGATCATAGAATTTCTCTTAGCAATAGATAGGAATATAGTAAGATTAGTTTAGATGTTTTCTGTATTTATTTGAGACTGTCCTGCAATGTTATTTTAAAGTATTTCCTGTGAGTCTGAATTCTGTAGTTACTGTGATGAATTATTGTGTATTGTCTTGTGCTTTTATTATTTATTATGAAATATATTTAAACCGTTTAGTTGTGGCTGGTTTGTTTAGATATATTTAAGCTCTTAGAGTACTTGTATATGTATATGGTGACACTGTATAGGCCACCCCTAAATAGTCTTAAAAGTTTTAGTCACACTTAATTTGGATAATATTAACATTGCACAGTAGAACTGGTCACCCTTTGGGAAGGGCCTTATAATAGCTGATAAAGAGTGGTTGGTGGCAGCTGGTACTACCTTATAGTCTGGGCAGAAGGGAGCATAGCTGGTGAACCTGTGCCAGCCTTCCCCAGGAGTGTTTGTGTGTTTGTATGTAAATCAAATCTCAAACTGTGTGTGTGTGTGTGTGTGTGTGTGTGTGTGTGTGTGTGTGTGTGTGTGTGTGTGTGTGTGTGTGTGTGTGTGCGCGTGTGTAGAGACATAAAGCATTAGTTGGACAGAGATGGTACTGGAGGTTTTGGCTTGACCACTCAGCTAAGATCTTAACCCTATAGCTGTGCCAGTGGGGAATCTTATTGGGGATCTGGAGAGAGAGGGAGAAACCAGCCCCAGACTGAATGTGATCTCTGTGTGCTCTTAAGGGAAATTGTACTTTACTGTGTGTGTACTTGTCATCCTCCCAATGTGTATATCTCTCACTGGTGCTAGTGGTGAGGATTGAGGCTCTTTGATTACTGGGCCAGTGCAGGGGCATCACAATAGTGAAGAAGAATATCTGCATTGGCAAACAGTGAGGAAAACAAAAAAATATATAGGGAAAGGTGTAAAAAAATACAAAGAAAGTTTAAATGTATTGTTACAAAAGAAAACAAGAAAGGTAAAGGTTGAGAAACATTACACATTAATTTCAGATTAAAAAAATGAAGATTGTAGCCTTTAATGTTAATTGCATGAAAAATGTTAGGAAAAGAATAGGAATCTTAGAATGGTGTACATTACTAAATGTGCATATTATTGTATTAGAAGATATGAGATCAATAACAGAAGAAGAAAGGAAGCAAACAGAAAAATTATAGGAGGTGACAATCATTTGGAATATTGAAACAGATGTTTGCTCAAGGATATGTATACTATGTCAAAAACATTCAAATATTAGACATAACCATTATTGAATTAGGATGTATTACAGTATTAGATATAAGATGGAATAGAAAGTAATATAGAATTATTACTGTATGTGCCTACGTTATAAAAAAAAAGAAAGAAACATTTAAAAAGATTCTGAATTATATATATGTTAATATCAATATAATAATAGCAGGACATTTTAACTGTAACTTAAAAGATAAGAGAAATAGTAGTGATACAAAAATAATAAGGAAGTAATTAAATTTGGTAAAATATATATATGGGACAATTTTCATTGGATCTATAAAAGAAGTGACATAAAAAATAAAATTGATTTTTTTTATCTCAGAGAGTATAAGAGTACTACAAAAAGGTATAAAATATACAGGATGTTTGGATAAAAACAGATGAAAAGGAAGAATATATAAAAATAGGGAAATGAATTAAAAGGATGTGTGAAAAAGAATTAAAGCAAGAGGATATAAAAGAAATAATCAAGTTATGGAAAGATCATATAAATATGACATTGTTTTATGAAAATTGGACAGTATGGTTGACGAGATTTAAAAAAATATATAAAAAGTGTTTTTTAGACTAACGAGAATAAGAGAAAAAAAGAAAAAGAACGTTATAAAACACTTAGCTAAGCTGTGTTTAGAGAATTGATAGATAAAGAAAAAAGTTATTACAACAAAGAGAAACAAGTATATGAAATGAATCGAGCGAGGATAAAAATGTACTATACAAACAGAAATATTGTTTATAAGGAATAAAGAAAAAGCACCATATTTAAGCAAACTGATGAAAGAAAATAGAAAAATATTAAGAGAGTTAAATGACAATGAAGGAAAGAAAAAACAACACAAAAGGTATATGTGAAACTATTAAGTAACATATAAAACAAGTGTTTACAAAAAAAGAAAATGATTAGAAATCAAAAATATGAGGTTAATAAATAGGCTAAAGAAGACAATGAAAGTTTGGAATGAAAGATAACCTTGAAAGAGCTAAATGATGTATTAAAATATATACAATTAAATACAGCAACATGGTTAGATATAATTGAATACCATATGTATAAACAAATGGATATATGACAAAAAGTAATATTAATAGAAGTTCTCAATGAATGTTTAGAATTGGGAATTATGTATGAGGAAATTTGCACAATTGTAGTAACATTCATAGGGAAAAAGGTAAAAGAGAAGATATAAATAATTGGAGACTGATAATTTTGAATAATACTGATTATAAAATACTGATGAGAATAATTACAAAGAGATTAAATGGTAAAATTGATAAGTTACTTGATCAAACAATATCTGGTAGAAAGGGAAAAATAAGTCAAGATTATTATGGATCATAAAGAAAGTAATAGATCATATTATAAATAAGAAAGTGGAAGCAAAGATCATGATAGCAGCTTTAAGTAAAGCATTTGATAAAATACAATATGATTCTTTAGGAGAAATATTAGAGGCCTATAACATAAATAAAAAAATAGTACAGTTAATAAAGTCAGTTTATGTGAAAAATAAAGTTAGAATAAATCTGAATGGATGGATAACTGGAAGAATAAATATATAATGCAGAATAAGATTGTCCAGCTTGTATTATCATATTTGCTTTAGTTACGAATGTGATAGTCAATAAAATTAATGAAAAAACAAATTTAGTATAATATAAGATGACAGAAGAAGTACAGTTGCCGATAATATATACATATCCAGCTGGTATTGTATTAATCATTAGAAAGAAAGAAAAAATTGAAAGAAATGAGTAGGAAGTTAAATATCTTATTAAAAAGATAGGTTTATGTATAAATGAAGAGAAAATAAAATTTTTGATGGTAAAGAAACTGTAGGAAACTTTGAATTTGATGACAATTTCATAGAACTATTAGGAAAAACATTTGAAGTAGAAGAATATAAGAATAAAAAAAGGAAAAACTGTTCCAAGAAATTAAAGAAATATGTAATTTTTGGAAAACATTTAGATTAATATATAGAAAGGTATATTTGATAAATTCTATCTTATTGGGCAAAAAAGTATACATTGCTAATATGTATATGTCGACAACAAAATTTGAGAATGAACTATTGTGTATTATATTTTCTTTTTGTATGGGGTTCCAGATTAAACCCAGTTAAGAGGGGAATATTGTATTCGAGTGAAGAACAAGGAGGATTGGGTCTGAGCAACCTAGTAGTATTTTCAGCATCTTTGAATCTTTATAGAGTTATGAAAGCTTATGTGAATGCAAATAAGGATTCCACAGATAACATTATATATTATAATTATAGAAGTTTTGGGGAAAGAGACAAAGTTGTGATGATTAAGAAGTAAAGGAATATCAAAATAAAATTCTATTATATTATGGGAATTGAACATTAATGAAACTGGAAAGGACAGAAAATATTGGTATATAAATATTATGAAAACACATTATATAATTGAGCTAAGGAAATGTCTAGACACACAAAAAAGAAAGCAATATTAATGAGGTATAATAGTTGTAAAAATATTCATGAATGTAAAGATTTTCTATGGAGGCTATCAACAAATAAGCTACCAGTGAAGGCAAATATGCCTTACAAAAGAATACAGGATAGAATATGTAACAATTGTAAAGAGCATGAGACTACAGGTTTCTGATTTGTATGAGAGTAAAAAAAAAAAATATGGGATGAGAATAATAAAATGTTAGAGGGAATTACTAAAGTTGAACAAATAAACATGGACATGATTGAGTACGGTTATTATGGTGACATGGAACAAGATTATGTGAGAAATTTGAACAGTAAAATATTTTATGAATCATGGACACTATGGACTGAAACATATAATGAAATTAATTTCAATGGGAAATGTGTTTTAATAAATATTTTGAAAAAATACATTTTTGGTTTTGGAAAAAAGGTTGGGGGCAGTATTCATTGAAACATCTTTATGTGAGATTGTGAAAAATGTATAAAACTGTAAATAATTCTAAATAATGTATATATGTAAGTCATTATTGTATATATGATTAATGTTTACCAATAAAAAACGCTATTCTTGGTAGTTGGGAAAGAGTATGTGTATGACACAACTGGCTTCCTGTTTCCAGTCCAGGTGTGGAGGCAGCCCAGAGAAACAGGGAGAAAGCTTGGAGGCTGTAAGCCAAAGTGAAATGGTGGGGAAAAGTATTGAAAATGAAGGAGAAATGGTAGAATCACAATCAGAAATGTTTACCTATGATTTGGGAGTTGAGAAAATGGTATTTTGAATGGAGAGGAGATCAAGAAGGAAACAGAGGTGAATGCAGTGGTAGAAATGGATTCAGAACAAAATTTCCAGAAAAATCTGTTTGAATCAACAGAAACAGTGGAAAAATGCAATATTTCAACCCTCCAATCAGGAGGGTTGCAGGATGTTTATCCGGAGGAGATGATAAACCAGAGTGAACCAGAAAGTGGAGCTGCAGTATCCTGGAGTGAGATTATGAAGAAAATAGGAAAAGAAAATGTGCCAGAGGAAGTTGCAGAGAAAAAAAATTATGCTGAAACAGTGGGAAATGTGGCCAAAGACAAGATGAGAATAAAGGAAACAAAGAAGAAATTTGTTGTTTGGGTGAGCAGTAAAAAGGAAGTAGGTTTGAACAGATATGAGGTATGGAACAATGTTATAGTACCACTGGGTGTTAAAGTAGAAGAGGTAAGAGCTTTCATTTTAATTAACGAAGAAACTTTTTGTGACTTGATATTTGAAACTGGTCAGGCTAGGGAAAATGTTGGGGGGATAATGAAAAAAGAAAACAGACTTTCCATGCTCAGAATATGTTGTACAACCTTTTTTTAGACAAAAAAAGGGTTTTGAAAGTTTAGAATTTAAGTGGAAGCAAAATAACTGATAGAACATTTGTTGATAATATGTAAAGAAGTGATGGACACTACTAAAATATATGATGAAAGAGGACTGTGGACTGGGGATGGGAATGTGGAGTAATTTTAGAAATGGAAAATGACAATGTGATACATATACCTAGTATTATTAATGTTCATGGCAATAGATGTTTTGTGAAATATAGTGGACAACCTACTACTTGTTATTTTTTGTGGAAAGAACGATCATTTAATTAATGAATGTGATAAAAAAAGATGTTATTTATGCGGTCAGACAGGTCATAATCCAAAGAAATGAGAATCAAAACATAAAAAATGTGGCAATGCAAGACATTTATGGTTAATAGTGTGAGAAAGAGACAAAAAAAGAAACTGTAAACAAAGTTATACTAGAAAGAGAGATAGAAGAGGATGTTGTACAGGACGATACACCACAATTGAAAAAGGTAGAAATTGCTTTTAAAATTAAAGAGAAAGAAAAAGAAATAGACTAGACATGTGAAGAAGAGATAGAATGGCATATTGTAAAAGCCAAGAAAATTCAATAGGAAAAAGAGTTAGGGAGAGAAAAAGAAAAATTAAAAATATAATGGTAAGAGAAAATAAGAAAAGCAAGGGATAAAAATATTTTTATACAACTGTTCTATAAAGCTGAACATTTTAGCTTTAAAAATGAACAGTAGAAAAATATTAAGAGGATAATTAATATTATATATTGGTGTGCAGCTGTAGATGTTCAAATAATAGTGTTAGAAGACATTACATTGCTAACGGAAGAGGAAAGGGTGCAAACAGAAAGACTTTGGAATGGTACTGTTATTTGGAATATATAAGAAACATGTTCAGGTATATGTATATTGTGTAAAGACAATATAAAAATATTAGATATAATAGTAATATAACTAAGGAAAATAACTGCAGTCAGTTTGAGATGGAAAACTAATGTATATAGGGTTATAGCCTTACATGCATAAGTGACAAAAAAAGGGGAGAGAAACAATGTTTAAAAGTATACACCTGATGTTGTAAATCTTTGTTTATTTATTACCATTAGGACTTTGGTTCCATCCTCAGAACCGATACGGCCGTTTCCAAGCTTGCGCCAGCCAAAAACTCTCAGCTAAGACCTACCCATAATGCCCCTCTCCTAGTTACTCCAGATCTCATTTGCCGCATTCCTCATCAGACGTGCTAGCCATCTCTCTCACAGCTCAGTAGAAAATTGTGATTTTTATTATAGTTTCTTCTCAAAATTTCTTATTTTTTAGTCAAATTAACTTTTTCTAACTATTGCCTATAACCTACTTCTATTCCCTACCCTTTATCAATCAGATTTCTAGCATTATTGTTACTGTCCCTCTCTCCTGCCTTTGGTACGCCCTTCCTTACCACTTGTGGTATTTTTTAAATACCATCATTGGTATTCTGTCACTTTTTTCTCTCCCCTCTTTTGTTTTTTATATTAGGATTGCCTTGTTGCCTTACTATGTCAGATGAAGCTAAGTAGGGGTTTAAACAGTGTAACAAGTGTGGGGGTAAGATGCCCAACTCGAACTGACACGGTCGTTGTGTCCACTGTTTGGGCGTGGACCATATTAAAGCTGACTGTGACATTTGTGCTAGTTTTAGTAATTGTACACTAGCAGAATGTAAAAATAAGCTTATTTTAAAAGGTTTGATTAAGACACCTTTTTCGGAGCCTCTATCTGGACCGGAGGTCTCACCCCCTCCAAAGACCAAAAAACATAAGGAAAAATGGAGTCACTCGGTTCCTGCATCTCCATCAGTTATGGAACTGAGTTGGCTCCGTGCTTCTCCGGCGCCCTCAGCGCAGACCTCTCCAGCATCAGGCTCTGTATCCTCTCCCTCGGTGCTGTCTATGCTATTCACCCCTAATTTGGTTCCAACTTCAGCACCACTGACTTCGGTGTCATCCTTGGATCCGACATTGGCTCCTATGACTGTACCTGATTCGGCACCATCCCTGGCCATGGTGCTGATAGTTTCTTCAGCTCCATTGGCTCCTAAAGTCGAATATCTGTCAAGGAAAAGATACTCTCCAACTTATGACCCTTTTTTGGGGCAGAGATTTAGTCCCTTTCTAGATAGACCTGATTCTCCTTTAGCAGCCTCCTCTAGAGCCACCAGGAGTTTTTCTGAATTAGACCTAGTGCGGGTTGTGGACTAGCTTCTGGCAGCTAAGGGATTGCCCATTACAGCTAGACCTTCCATCCCTCTTGGCTTGGAATCTTTTACTACATCTTCCCCTGTTTATCCTCCTCTGGCCTCTACCCAGGTCCCGGAGATCTCAGAACCGATGTCCACCCTGCTGCATACTGTCTCAGCTCTGACAGCAGTTTTTCCCTTGTGGGAACTGACCACCTTTGCTGCATTGGCTCAGGTGCAGCCGATATTCTCTCAGAGGAGTGCTTGGACCATCCGTACCTTGGTACCTAGCTGGCACCATCTATGTCCATGGCTCTGATGGCGTCCAGTCCTCTCAGAGCTCCTCGCCTGGAGGTGGATTCCTCAGGTTGGGGTGTGACCCCAGTTCCGAGGTTGTCCTTCTTGGGTCCAGGCTCCCATCCCTCCTCGGGCAGGCCTGCTTTCCAGGTGATGGAGAGGGTTCTCGCCTCCGCAGGCCAGCAGTCAGCATCAATGACATCAGCATCAGCACTCCCCCCAGCATGCAGATGCCCCAACCCCCTGTTACGGGATCCCAGGCACGGGAGCCGTAAGACCCGCTTTTGAAGGGAACCCCTTCTCTGGAGTCTTCCTTAGAAGATTCCACTGGGGAGCCGCCCCGGAAGAAATTGTGCAAGAGGAAGCACCTTGATTCCCCCGGAGGAATCTATCACCAAAGACACCGATTATGATGAGGGGGAAGGGTCCCCACAGTCTCCCCCAGACAACATCTCATTCGGAGACATGCTTGAAATCCTCAAGCAGTGGGGAGACTGGAAGTCCTCTAACCCTTCTTCTGAGGAGTCAGTGTTCTTGCAGGCCTTCCTTGCCCAGCCATCTACTTCCTGGGTGACCCACCGGCAGATAACCTTGTTAAGCTCATTGTGCAGCATGCCTGGAAGGCCCCAGACAATGTAGAACCTGTTCCCTGGAGGCCAGACAAAATATTATCTACACCTGAAGACCAGCCCCACTGGTCCAAGCAGTTGACAGTTGATTCCATGGTCATGGCGGTGGCCACCAAGAGGGAACTGGCAGAAGATAGTTCCACTGTCCATCCTCTGAACAGGGAGTCTTGGACCATGGACAGACTAGGGAAGTGGACCTATGCTTCAGCAACCTTCGCCATTCGGTCGCTGAACTATCTTGCACACTTCACTCTCCTCCAAAGAGACCTAATTTCTGAAATGTCTTCCTCTTTGGTGGGGGTTCTGCCTGATGAGGTGCGTGACACTGTCATCTTGCAGCTAGCTACCCTTGAATCCATCTCAAACTCCTTGATGCATTTGATATCTCACACCCCCGAAGGGGCAGCTTGAGCTGCCACATCACGCATTGTCATGAGACGTGATGCTTGGATGTGGTTGTGTCACTCTGCAGACCCCTTTAAATCTTTCTTCGTCAGTGTACCTGTCGACAAATCTGCACTTTTTAGACCTAAAGTACGAGACACACTTGCACGAAGTGAGAAAGATAGAAGACCTTGTCTGCTCTGGGCATATACTTTTCCAACCCCCAGAGGTCCTACTCCAGGAACCAGAAGGGAGGAAAAATGTGGTTCAAGAAATCCCAAGGATCTTTTCGTGGCACTCATGGTGAGCAATCCCCCCGGGGCAGAGGGGGCAACTCATCTGGAAGATGCCCCTTTTGGGGTAGAAGAGGTCTGCGTAACCAGAGTGCTAGAGATTCTTTCTCCGGCGGTCCCTACCAGTGCTCCTGAGCAGCGGCCTGATTGCTTTCCTCTGGAAGCAGTCAGGGGTCGTTTTTCTCTGCACCTACCAGTCTGGCAACTTATTACTACTGATGTTTGGGTGCAGAGAATAATATCCAGAGGCTACCAAATACCATTCGATTTAACTCCAATACCCATCAAACGAATCCCTGATGTACCACCCAATCAGAGGGAATTAACAGCCTTAGAAATAGAGAATTATCCAACCTGTCCCACCAGACCAGACAGGATCCGAGTTTTACTCGAGGTTCTTTTTAGTGCCAAAAAAGACAGGGGACTGGAGACCAATCCTGGATCTCAGCCTACTGAAAAAAATTATCAAACCTCAAAAATTCCAGATGGTCATGGTACAGTCCATTCTTCCCTTCCTAGGAAGGGACAACTGGATGTGCTCTATAGACCTCCAGGACACATGCTACCACATAAAGATGGATCACTGCTCCCGGAGGTTTCTCTGCTTCTGGATGGGAGCCAATCACTACCAGTTCAAGACACTGCCATTCAGTCTCTCGACAGCTCCCCCGAGTGCTCACCAAATGTATGGCAGTTGTGGTAGCTCATCTTCAACTACAAGGATTCCAGGTGTTTCTGTATCTAGACGACTGGCTCCTTACCACTCCAACCAAGAATCTCCTTGTCCCCAGCCTCTCTTATGCTCAAGGTCTTGCTCTCCACTTGGGTATTACAATCAACAAGGACAAATCTCAAATGTCCCCAACAAACACACTGGAATTTATTGGGGCAGTCTTCAACACAACATCCTGTCAAGCTTCTCTTCCCCCTCACAGGCTTTCAAAAATAAGACACCAAATCCAAGACCTTCTTCCTCAGACCTATGTACCAGCATGCCTTGTACTGAAAATCTCAGGCTGCATGGTGGCTGCTGTTATGTTAGTACCACTGACAAGACTGCACATAAGAATCCTGCAGTGGTTCCTTTCCGCACAATGGCCGTTTTTAACTCAACCACATGATTCATCTTAAAAACCACTGCAAGGAAGAAATGCTATGGTGGATGAAGCCACAAACGAATCTTTGGTGTTGACCATTCTGTCTTTCCCAGCCCACGGCCACAGTGACCACGGACACCTCCCTGTTAGGGGGAGGGGCATTTCCAGGGAAAGATGGTCCAAACACCTGGTCCCCCATGGAGGCCAATTTGCACATAAATGTCCTGGAACTGAGGGAAGTTCTCTTAGCATTGCAAGCATTCCATGCATCTCTACCTTCTTGCATTGCAGTTCAGTCAGACAACATGTCAGTCATCTGGTATAGCAACAAGCAAGGCGGAACCAGGTCTTACCCCCTGTGTCAGGAAGCTATGAGGATTTGGCACTGGGTGATAGTTTCCAACTGCTTTCTTATAGCAACGCACATTCCTGGGAGTTCCAACCTTATTGTGGACAATCTGAGCAGGAACATCATGATGCCTCATGAGAGGTCCCTCAACCCTGTAACAGCAGATCATATCTTCCAGTGCTGGGGCAAGCCTTGCTGCGATCTGTTTGCTTCCCCCCTAAACAATAAATGCAGAAGTTACTTTGCCCTGATCCCCCTCAGGGGGAATCCCTGAGGGATGCTGTAACGCACAATTGGCCCCACGATCTTTTGTATGCCTTTCCCCAATTTCCCCTTATTCCACAATTTCTCCAGAAAGCTCAGAGGTTGAGAAGCAAAGTGATCCTCATTGCCCCCTATTGGCCCCGTCAGGTCTGGTTCCCATTTCTATGGCCTCATCTGATTCACAGCCCGTGGATCCTGGATCATTCCCAAGACCTGTTATCTCATCCTTAGGGACTGATTCATCCAAATCTCCACAGTCTCAAGCTCACAGCTTGGTTCCTCCACTTCCAATGATTGCCAGGCTGCCTGGCATCCCATCTCCTATCCACAAAATTCTTCTGGCTTCACACAAACCTGCCACCAGGAAAGTTTATTCTAGTAAATGGACTAGATTTTCTATTTGGGCCAAAGATCAGAACATAGATCCCATCTCTATGTCTATTCAAAAGATCCTTCCATACCTGATGACTCACTTACATGCAGGAGCCTCAGCATCGACGATCACTGTACATTTAGCAGCTATCACCAGTTTTCATAATGGATTTGATAATTCTTTGATTATGTCACACCACCTGTGCAAGACATTTTTGAAAGGAGTATTACATGTTAAACCTTCGGTCAAGCCTCCCTTAGAACCCTGGGACTTGACTTTGGTGCTTCAATCTCTCACATGTCCTCCTTTCAAGCCCTATGATTCATGTGATTTAAAGTTTTTGTCATGGTAAACCTTACTTCTAGTAGCACTCACCTCAGTGAGAAGAGTATCCGAGCTGCAGGCCTTGAGTGTCAAGAGACCTTACTTGATCTTCCACACAGATAAGGGTGTCCCTTGGTACTGACCCTTCTTTCTTGCCCAGGGTCATTTCTGGATTTTCCATTAACTAATCTATTGACCTGCCGGTTTTCTTCCCTCAGCATTCTAATAGAGGGGAGTACCTTTTGCACACCCTTGATGTGCATCAGCAGCTTCATTGTTATTTGGACAGGACTAAATCTTTCAGGAAGATGGATCAATTGTTTGTGGCCTTTGCAGGACCCAGATTGGGTAAACCTGTTTTCAAAGTGACTTTATCCTCCTGGCTTAGAAACGTCATTACCTTTATCTACCATCAGAATAAGCTATCCTTACCTTCCAGAATAAAGGCTCATTCTACCAAATCTATGGCTACTTCTAAAGCATTTCTTTCCAGAGCCTCTAAGGATGATATTTGCACAGCAGACACTTGCTCAAGACCTCATACCTTTATATCTCATTGCAAATTGTATTTGGCCTTCAGGAGGTGAGCATCTTTTGGTTTTATGGTGCTCAGGAATATCCTTCCTTAGGGCCACCCAGGACTCAAGTAGCTGGGGACTTGGTCCTAATGGTAATGAATGAACAAAGATTTACAACATCAGATAAAGATGTTATGTCTTACCATAACATTCCATCTGTGTTGTAGGTCTTTGTTCATTCATTACTTCCCGCCCTCTTTCCCTCTGCCTGGACTCCTTGTGGACTTTAGGAACTCCTGGTTAGGGTATTTGCTCAGACAGAGCCTTCTACTATGTTTCTATTATTCCTCTATTATATAGGGGTGGGCAAACTCGATCTGGAGTAACTAGGAGAGGAGCATTATGGGTAGGTCTTAACCGAAAGGTTTTGGCTAGCGTGAGCTTGGAAAAGGCCGTATTGGTTCCGAGGATGGAACCAAAGTCCTAATAGTAATGAATGAACAAAGATCTACAACACAGATGGAACGTTATGGCAAAATATAACTTCTTTTTATGTATGGATATAATAAAGGCAGGTGACTTTAGCTATAACCTAAGGAATAAAAAGAAGGACTGTGATGTTAAAATTGTTACAGAAATTATTTGGAGTGGACAATTAAAAATATGGGAGAATAAACAATGGACCTATAAAAGGAATGAAATTAAGACAGAAATTAATTATTTCTTAATATCAAAAAGTTTAAAAATTACTCAAAAAGGAATACAATATACTGGATTTTCTGATCATGTGGCTATTTGGATAAACATTCATGAAAATGAGGACTATATCAAACAGGAAAATGAATAAAAAGAATTAATGAAAAACAATTAAATACAGGCTAGAGAAAATAGCTTATAGAATTATAGAAACAATAGATTAGTATGAGACCTTTCTATGAAAAATTGACTATTTGGTGGATACAATTTAAAAGAAATATAAATAGATTTTTTTAGAAAGTGTAGAAGAGAAGAGGAAAACAGGAACAATGGAATACACAGTATTAAATAAAGAACTTTTTAATGGCTTAGTACAAGAGGATAGGACATGAAGAAATCAAGAAAAAAATAATATTTTGTTATATAAGCAAAAATATCGTTTACAAGGTAAAAAAGAAAAAGTATTTTGTTGATCCATGGAACAAGTTAGAAATAAGTTTGTTTGTGTTTGTGTCTTTCGGCTTTAGGGGTTAGGGGTCACCACAGAGGAACTCCAGTCCGATAATGATTGGCAGTTGATTTTTACGTACCTGCTTGCCAGGCCTGACGCACAACCTTCAACGAAGGTATGCCCATTCATGCATGTCTCCATGCTGAAGACGCTCTAGCTGAGAATCGAACCAGACAGCGTCTTACTGTGAGGCGACAACGCTACCGCAGCACCACCACCGCGGAGTTAGAAATAAGTATTTATGTAAAATAATGAAAGAAAAATAATAAGAGAAAAATAAAGAAGTGAAACGTTAAGAAGGAATATGTGAAATAATTAAGAGTTATATACTAGATTTATATGGCAAAACAGAAGTGTGCCAAAATTGAGCTGATACCACAGCAAAAGGTCCCACAGTAACAATAAAATAAGTAAAAACTTTAATCACAACGTACAGAATATAACTAGTAAAATGAAATAAAACAACAGGAGATAAGCACTTTTGGCATATGCCTTCAACTGATCTTGATGAATGGATTGAAACAGGGATTAAGTACAAGGGAATTTGTGTGGGAGGTTTAAAATTCATGTTTAAAAAGGGAAATAAAGATGAGATAAAAAATTGTAGACCTATAATATTAAATAATAGGGACTATAATTTCTTATGAGAATAATAGCTAAAAGAGTACAATGTAAAATGGCAAGGTTATATGATCAACATTTATTTGGAAGAAAAGGAAAGAAGTCAGGATTTGTTGTGGTTAATAAGAGAAGTAATATATGACATTATTAATAAAAAAGTAGAAGGAAAGGTTATGATAGGCGATGTAGGTAAGGCATATGATAATATCCAATATAAAGCATTATGGAGAATTTTGCAGGTATATAACATAACTGAAAAATATTACAAATTATTAAATCAATATTTGAAAAAATGATGTGAAATTACACATAAATGTTTGGATTGGGGAAGATGTGAAAATAGAGTCTGGAATAAAACAAAGACGTCCAGCCAGCAGTCTGTTATTTTCATTAGTCATGAATATAGTAGTTATAGAAATAAAAATGACAAGTAATGGAGGATATAAAATGACGAAGGAGGTACAAATACTGATAATGCGTACTTATGCTGATGACATTATAACAATTGCTAAAAATAAATAATGGATGGAAGAAATAAATTAAAAATTAAGTATAATATTAAAGAAAATTGATTTAAATATAAATAAAGAGAAAAGTAAAGAATTTGGTTAAGAAGGTATAATAGGAGATGTAGAATATAATGAAAAGTATATAGATATATCGGGTATAGTATTTGGTAGAGGTGACTATAAACATGAGTAATGGGACAACGTTATTAAAGAAATCAAGTATATGATTGTTTTCTGGAAAACATATAGATTTTCATGTAGAAAAAAAGCACATTTGATAAACACTGTAATATTCGGTAAAATAGCTTATGTTGCAAACATTTACATGATACCGATGAAGTATAAAAAAGAAATTATGATGATATTTTCATTTATCTGGGGGTTGAGAATGAACCCTGTAAAGAGAGGAATTTTATATATGAAAGGACAGCAGAGGGGCTGGGATTGATAAATTCAATTGTATATGCAGCTTCTTTAAATATGTATAATGTATTAAAAGGAGTTATGAAAGATAATACAAATTTGGTAGAAATAATAATATATGGTAAATACAAAGAACGTTGGGAAGAAATGGGAATGAAGAAAATAAGTAAAGGTGTTATTAATGAAAAAATGAAAGAATTTCATAGTAGAAATGTGTTGTGGAAACTAAAAAAGAATGTAGTAGAAAAGAACAGAAAGGGATGGTATGTTAATATTATGAAATCTTTTTATTTTGTTGATTCATGGAAAGAATTAGAAACAAGTAAGAAAAAAGCAATAATGATGAGATATACAAATTATAAAATAATTAAAGAATGTAATGATTTTTTGTGGAGGTTGTCCATATGTAAATTGCCAGTAAAAGCAAATATGGCATACAAAAGTAAACAGGATAGAGTATGTAATAAGTGTAAAGAGTTTGAAACTACAGGACATGTACTTTTAAAATGTGAAATAATTCAAGAGTTGTGGAAAGAAGTATGTAAACATGATTTGCTTAAAGATTACTTGAAATTTGAAATGTTAAATATGGATATGATAGAATATGGTTATTATGGAACAAGATCTCAAAAAAAGGCAAAGAAAATGGACAGAGTTATATTTTATGTAATATGGACAATATGGAATGAGAGACTTAATGAGATCAAATACAATGGAAAATGGACATTGACAAAAGTATTGTAGAAAATATGGTTTTGGTTGTGGGTAAAAGAGTGGGGGGGAATACTTAAACTAAGCTGATGTATTGAATTATGTTATTCAAGTAAATAATGTAAATATGTAAATATTATGAAATGTATGAATGTTTGCACCTTAAAAACCCTACTCTTTGGAGCTGCTAGATAGCACTAGAGGGCTCCTATAATGTCAAGGAAGGTGCCTAAGGAAAGCAGCAGTGTGGAAGAGGAGAGAAAAGCTATGGAGAGTTTGAAGGTGGAAAGCGAGAATTTGGAGACATTTTTTTCAATATGAAGCTTCAGAATGCAAATAAAGATTCCTTGGTGGTGTGTGGTGAATGTAACAAATGAGCAGTGTTTAGCTGTCTCTATGCAGAATGTAGTAAGCTAGTCTGTTGAAGTGGTACAGATAACAGAAATGGCATCAAGAGGGTTTGCAGATGATGTTCTGTTAAAAGTAATTCAGCAGGATGATCCAGGTGGCAGCTCTGCAGAGTCATGGGATGAGACAGCAGATAACTTTTTCGGAAGTGCTGAGGATGGTAATGTGGAAAAGGAACCAGGTGATTTGGCTGCAGAGAATGCAGCAGTGACTAACAATAAAAGGGGAAAGCAGTAACAAACTGAAAAAGTGTTTGATTTTGTGGCAACAAATAATTCATTAACTAAAACATATGCAGTAATGATTACACAAACAGCTGGTACGGTCCCCCTTGACCCGAGATAGAGAGCCAGAAAATCCTTGATGTAAAAACGCAGATTTTATTCCAAAATACAGCCAGTACACAAGTGCGAATAAGATATGGTTAAGCGCTTTCATCTGGTAATGCCAGACTTCTTCAGAACCCTTATTCACTGTAGCTACATGGTTAATAAAACATTTTTGGCACCCATTTTAATTAAATTAATTAATTGGACACATTTAATTGTCATAGTGCAATTTCCTTAAAAAACACTTTGTTTAAAAGTGTAAATAAGTTTTGTGAACAATTATGTTGACACAACATTTAAAAACATTTATGCTAATAAATAAAATAGCATTTATAAAACATCTATTCCCAAAAGTCATTTGCTAATAAAATATTTGTTATTACAATTAACCTATACTATTAAATATGTACACTTAATAAATTTTGACTTAATATTGAACTTCCTATGTATGCTGATCAGTGCCTACTTGATGAAACATACCTTCCTAACATACAATATACACTTACAATAACACTAACACAAAGTACTATGACTATAAATATCATTACAAATGCATCCTACTGCAAAGCTAGAAAAGGCTTTAAGCTTATATGGTCATTAATACCTGGAGGTGTAGTTGCATCCAGGCTTATTTGCCATTTGCTTTCAACCCATGCAAGATATGTCTTCCAATCACCTCCTCTATCCCCCATCTCAACCTGGTCAATAATAGCAAATAAGAAAGTATGGTCTTGACCATTTTCAATAATATGCTTGCTCAACGCATTCTTGGGGTCCCCTCGTTTAATTCTATATAGGTGCTCGTAAATTCTAGTCTTGAATTTCCTCTCAGTTTTCCCTATATAGAAAGCGGGGCACTTTGTACACGTAGCTATATATACTATACGTTGCGTATTGCAATTCCCTTTTCTACATGTAACCAAAGATCTGGTAATGTTGTTGATCCTTAGTCTAATATTAGTATTTATACTCTTACATTGGTTACACAAACCACATCGAGATGTCCCTTTCTTTTTTGTCATTTCTATTTTTCTTTTGTTTTGCTCTAATATTCTCTTTAAATTACTACCTGTTTTGTATACAGTATTTAATTGCATTCCTACTATACGTCCTATAGGTAGAGATGAAGAAAGCAACTCCCAGTATTTCCTCAATATTTCAATCACTACATTAGTGTAGGGGTTAAACCTCAACACACACACTTTCTTTTCATTATCAAAATTCACTTTGGGCTTACTAATAATGTTCTTACCCAACAATGGGACATACTTGTTCCCCCATTGAGTCTTAACAAAAGTTATTACATTGTCCAACATAATTTTGGGGTAACCTCTATCTAAAAATAGGTTATGCAATGTTTCTAACCCACTAATCATACACTCTCTAGAAGATGACATCCTAGCTACTCGAATGCTTTGACCCTTAACCACATTACGAAATATGTGGGGAGGGTGACAACTACTATAATGTATGTAGTCGTTGGAAAACGTAGGCTTTCTGTAAATTTGAGAAGCAAAACCAATCCCTGTGTTACTAATCAAGGTGTCCTAATATGCTATTTCAAATTTATCATGTTGGTAAGTGAATCTCAAGAACTCAGTAGTGTGGTTGAGATAATCTATGAACGATGTTATTTCCTCAATAGGTCCTGTCCAAATAAAGAACATATCGTCCAAAAACCTCGTATATAACTTAATGTATTTGTAATATTCGCTTGGGAATATGAAGTTATTCTCCCACTCGAGCATAACTAAATTGGCGAAAATGGGGGCACAAGACGCCCCCATCGCAACCCCTCGTGTTTGACGAAAATATTCACCAGCATGAAAAATATAATTATGCTCTAGGACTAAACCCATCATATCCATTATTAGATTGATTCTATCCCAATTAAGCCCTGAATATTTAATAAGGCTATTGCAAAAAAATTCCAAACCTATATTCGCTGGAATACTAGAGAATAAGTCCTGTACATCAACAGTTAGAAAAGTAAGATTCTCATCCCATACTTCATTGGTAAGCTTCCCTAAAAAATCCCACGAATCCTTTACAATGTGACATACTTTAGAATATACAGGTTTCGTCCAGTGGTCAATGGTAACCCCAATTTTAAAAGTTTTAGATTTAGAGCCTGATATTATAGGCCTGAAAGGGGGCTTTTCTAAATTTTTGTGAATTTTAGGTATTCCTATAATGTGCGCCAAAATAGGATAGTCAGACCTTAAATATTCGTATAATTCACTGGTAATTCTGTTGTCAAGTAAGTATTCTTCAAGTACTAAATCAATACGTCTATGCCCAATATTAATTTGATTTAAGGACACTTCTTCGTAATTACCAGTTTCATATAGAATATTATGTATATCACTAAGATACAATTTTCGATCATAAATCACTATACCTCCCCCTTTGTCAGGCTTCATTATTCTAATCTCTTCATTTAGTAAAAGTTCTTCCATACATTTTCTTTCTCCTTTATCTAAATTATCTTGAAAGTTAATAGTTCCTATGGTGTTACACTTTATATCCCTATATAATGTGTATATTTCTTTACACACCATTCTTTCATATAGAGCTACCTGTGTGTTCATAACTGGTATATATGTGCTTTTCTTAACCAACTTGGGCTTACTAGTATTATTGTTAGACTTATTACTCTCATCATGGAATTGTATGGCTAGATTCAGTCTTCTGCAAAAAAGTTTAATTTCCTTTATCACATCAAACAAGTTAAAATGTACTGTGGGAATGTATTTCATTCCTTTACTAAATAATGTTATTAATTCCTCAGTCACTGGTGTCTCAGTATAATTATATACTTTAAATCCCCCAAAGCTGTGTACCCTGGGTATCTTATCTGAACATCCGATGTTTGGAGGTTCAACTATAAGTTCCTCTGCTTGTATAGTTATTAAGTCAGTTCCTCCAGTTGGAACCACTGCAGATGTTTCAATAGATGTTACTATAGTTATGTGAGAAGAAGGGCAGTCATTAGTAATGGAAGGAATGTATTTCCCAGACTGACTTATTAATTCCTCATCTGATGTTTCTTGGGTGCCGGGTAATATCTTCCCCCTTGAAAATTCTCCTCTTCATTATATCTATAATTTTTCCTTCTACTCTGTGTGTGTACTAACTCAAAATCGCCTTCACCCTCTTGATGGTATCGTGGCCAAATGTATGCTCTACCATTCCTATACATTTCAACATCCCTTTCAATTTTATGTATTTTTCTGTTATAAACATTTTTTACTTTATTTTTAGCATTACTAAACTGGTTTGAGTATAAATCATACCAAACCGGAAATTTTTGTAAGTGTATATTGTATGTTAGGAAGGTATGTTTCATCAAGTAGGCACTGATCAGCATACATAGGAAGTTCAATATTAAGTCAAAAAGTTATTAAGTGTACATATTTAATAGTATAGGTTAATTGTAATAACAAATATTTTATTAGCAAATGACTTTTGGGAATAGATGTTTTATAAATGCTATTTTATTTATTAGCATAAATGTTTTTAAATGTTGTGTCAACATAATTGTTCACGAAACTTATTTACACTTTTAAACAAAGTGTTTTTTAAGGAAATTGCACTATGACAATTAAATGTGTCCAATTAATTAATTTAATTAAAATGGGCGCCAAAAATGTTTTATTAACTATGTAGCTACAGTGAATAAGGGTTCTGAAGAAGTCTGGCATTACCAGATGAAAGCACTTAACCATATCTTATTCGCACTTGTGTACTGGCTGTATTTTGGAATAAAATCTGCGTTTTTACATCAAGGATTTTCTGGCTCTCTATCTCGGGTCAAGGGGGACCGTACCAGCTGTTTGTGTAATTTTTGGTTCTGCATACCATTTGTTTGTGTTATTAGTCGTTTGATGGCAGATATGCAGTAATGACATCAGGCAAAAAAAGAAAAGCACCAACAAAAAGAAGGGCATTTATCCATGGAATAAACATTTGTTTCCTGGAAGCAACATAAAAAATGTTACTTTGCAGTTTAGAACTGATGAACTGGAAGAAGACAATGTTAAAAACTGCATGCAGGATCTGTGTGACACTGTTGATAATATTGAGAAAGTTAAATATGAGAGAAAGTTTTGGAATAGAGTGTAAAGGATGGAAGTTATTTTGAAATGTGAATAACAATGGTGACATACTTGCTAACTGTTATTTTTGGAGGTGGTCATAGAGGGATATTAAGATATGTTATATATTAAGATATAAACCTGAATTATCTGCTAATCTTTATATCTTTAGCCAGAATGTCGATACAAAATGTTTCTACCCAGTATTTGTAACTGATCAAGTCTGAATATGTATGTAATGTAACCACTGTAAGCAATGTAACTACTGTATGTGTGTATCTAATGTAGGTATGGAACTATTGTATGTATGTAACTACTGCTGTTATAGATGTGCAAATGAATGTATGTAGCTACTTTTTCTAAATTGTCTCTTTGTATTGTTTTACTGTTAACCTTGGAGCTTTTCTCCCCGGGCCTCTGCTGAAAATGGACATATATCCTGTCAGACTATCCTGGTCAACAAATGTAAAATAAATAAATAAAATAAAAATATGTTGGCCAGCCTAAATCCTGTTTCTTTTGTGGGGACATTTCTCATTTAATTAATGAGTGTGACAAAGTACAATGGAATCAATGTGGGAAGAAAGGGCATACAGCAAGAAAGCATGTGCTTGAATGAAGGTTGTTTAAAAAGGGACAATTTTGGATGGATTGTCAAGAGCAAATAGTGGGGGGGGGAGATAAAAGTGAAGAAGAAACTGCAGAAGAAGAAGAAAAAATAAGGAGGGGGATTTGAGAAGAGAGACTGCATGCAGGAAGAGAGATGAGGATAAGGCATTGATACTACTCTTTTTTTAACTTCTAGCAAGTGAAAAATATGATTCTAAGGATCAAGGATTATTTGTACATAAACTCAGGAAACATATTCAGTTGAGGAAAGAGTAAAAATAAGAAAACAAATATTTAAAAATATTTCCCCAAAGCTTAAAAAGAAGGAAACGCAACAAGTTTAGAATACTTTCACTAAATGTGAACGGTATTATTAACACTGTAAGAAGGATAGGGACACTGGAATTGTATGCTAAATGTAATGTGGATGCTATTCTGTTAGCGGACGTAAGATTCCTGACAAGTGAAAAAAGACTTCAAATTGAAAAATTGTGGGGTGGAAATACAATATGGAACTTAAGAATTGAGCATTGTTCTGGAGTGGCTGTGTTGTGTAAAAAAAAAACGTGAGTATACTATGTGTAACACTGGTAAGGATGGGAATGTTAATTGATGTGCATGTGAGGTGGAGAGAACATGTTTACAGAATTATATATGCAAATATAACTACCAAGGAAAGAGGGAATCAATTTTATCAAGTATTGGACTGTGTGATGGTTAACATGAAAATTATAATTGCAAGGGACTTTAATTGTGATTTAAGGTGAAGATGTAAAATATAAAGGAAACAAACTGTGGTAAATTAACCATGTGGAACATAACTCAATGGACTTATAGAAGGGGGCACTTGGATCTGAAGCTGATTATTTTTATTATTAGAAAGTTTGGATGTAGCAGATGATAATACAGCTGTGAGAGTTTTTTTAGACCATTTAGCAATATAAATGGAAGCATTGGAAGTAAGGGAGTGTATTAAAACAGGAAAGTGAATAAAAAGAATGAATGACAGATTATGGGATGAAATTGGAGAGTGGGATGTATTGTAGTTATGGAAGGATCATATAACAATGAAAGACTTCTATAAAAACTGGTCTGAAAGTTGGACTGAATCTAAATAGAATTATAAGTAGTGGGATGATGTAAAAAAGGAAGAAAAAGTGAAGTACGTTTAAGCAGAATGTTGTTTACAATGGAGGAGGAGGAGTTATCTGCATATTTAGGTACAATATGGAGGATATTAGTATACTGAAGGAAATGAAAAATGTAAAGGGAAAGGTAAAAAGAACATATTTGCAAATTATGAGTATTGTATCACAGTATGTGGAAAATGAGTGTAAGTGTAAAATGTAGGAAAATGAGTGAGAGAATGGAAAATTAAAACATTTCCAGAATAAGTTGAAGGAAAATTTGAAAAATAAATTAGTATTAGTGAATTGGATGAAGCACGTATGAACCTAAATATTGATTCAGTAGCAGGCCCAGGTGGTATAGGGTATGGAATGTACCAGAAATTATTGGATTTTGTAATGGTACTCAGTGAATGGTTGACATAGGGTTAGTTTATGAAGAATTACATAGTGGGGTATTAAACTTTATATAGAAGAAAAATGAGAAGAATGAAATAAAAGAAATGGAGACCCAGCACACTAAATAATGCAAATTATAAAATGTTTATGAGAATGATACACAGGAGAACAGAAAAAAATTATGAGGGATAGTATGGAAGAAAGCATATATGGTATAAAAGAGAATCGGATGGATGTCAAGAATTGTTACTGGTTGTGACAGAAATTGTTGATGATATTATAACTAAAAGGGAGGATGTGAAACTTACGGTAGGTGATATTAGGAAGACATTTGATACAGATGACATGATGCTTTGTGGAATGTTATGGAGAAGTATGGAATAGGTAATATAATTAGGGGAGTGTGTATGTCAGTATATCAAAATAACAGTGAGAGTGCCAGCGAATGGGTGGTTGAGTAAAGAAATATGCGTGACGTGTGGCATAAGACAAGGATGTCCCATGAGTGGAATATTGCTGGCATTGGTAATAAAAGTGGCAGTGAGTGAAATAGCTTGTAATGTGCTAGATATGTGATATAAAAGGAGGTGGTGATTCCAGGAGTTTTGACATCAGCAAATGATACAGTTGCTGCTAAGTTCAGAATAGGGATGAAGAAAGTGTTGGTTTGTGTGAACGGATGTTTAAAGGAAATGAGAATGACCCTGAATAAAGATAAAAGTAAGGATTTGGGTGATGTGGTAAAAATTTGGGATGTGTATTTTTTAATAAATGAGGTGTCTTTATTGGGGATACAGTTTGGGAAACGTATGTAGTTATGATGCAATGAGAGGGACTGATAAGAGAAATGAAAAAAAATATGCCTTCTGTGGAGGATGTATAGATTAGCAGGAATAAGGTTTATCTGGTGAATTCTGTATTGCTGGGAAAAATAGTATATATGTTAAATGTTTTTATGATCCCACAAAAGATATTAGCATAAAGGAAATTGTGCAATTGGTGTTTTCATTCATATGATGTTCATGATTAAGCCCACAGAAAATATGTGTCGTATATGAGTTAAGATGAAGGGGGATTAAGGGTTACTAAATCCAGTTGCTTATTCTACTTCTTTAAACTTGTATAGAGTATTAAAGTGGGTAAATGAAGAGAATGAGAAATTAATTGTGAGCTTGTTTGAATATAAGTACAAAATGTTCTGGAAGATGAAAATAACAAAAAAGAGAAAATTAATATGTAAGTGAAGAAATTAAAAATTATCACCAAAACTGCTAATACAGAAAATACAAATTTGATGGTACAGAGAAAGCTAGAAGGATGAGGTATAATAATATAATGAAAAATATTATGTAAATCCATGGAAAATTTTACTAGAAGAAGTGTTTAAAGTGATTAAAGTCTGGAAAAAGTGTTGTACCAAGACAGTAGAGTGTCAGGATTTCCTTTGCAGACTGGTAATAAATAAGTTACCAGTACAGGAGAATATGCCATATTAAAAGAAGGTTGAAAGAGTGTCTTTATTTTTGGGGGTGGAAGATACAACATAGTATTTTTCTTGAAAGTCCGGAAAAAGATTTTTTTCTGTAATATTAATTACATAAACAATGTAAATATGGATATGCGTTTGTATGGATATTGAAAGAACATTAAGAATGAATATGTGAGAAGGGTAGATAAGAATTTATTTTATGCAATATGGGTTATTCGGAATGAATGAATAAAAAATTGTTTAATGGAAAATGGATTTTGGCAGATAAATTGTGAAAAAATAGATTATGATTGTGGAAGAAAGAGTAGGGCGTCAATTATGGAAGAATAACAATAAAGACATTAAAAGGAAAATAATAAATAGTAATAAAAACTATATATATATATATATATATATATATATATATATATATATATATATATATATATATATATATATATATATCCTGTAAATTATGTTTTTGTAAATATGTAAACATATTTTTTTATGTTGTGTAACATAAAAGATTTAATAGGTGCTATGGGACCCTTTATACCCACCTGAGCCATCACCAGCACAGATGGGGCCTTGGTTTAATGTCTCCTCTGAAGGGGATGGCACATCCTAGAGTGCAGCAACCCTTTTATACTGCACTGTTGGGGGAATAGAACCCACAAACTTATGCATCAAAAGTAAGTGTACTACCCTGTTGTGCCACTGACACTGTGTAAAATTACAAGGGTTATGTCAAGGTAAAGAAGCATCACCTAAATAAGAATAGTTGTAGACAGTGCACAAAATAAATTTCCTTTACAAACTGTAGATCTTCTCAACAAAGGGTGGCCGTGGTGGTGCAGCGGTTAGCATTGCCGCCTCACAGCAAGAGGTTCTCCGGTTCGATCCTTGGCTGGGGTGCCTTCTGTGCAGAGTCTGCATGTCCTCCCTGTGATCAAGTGGGTTTCCTCCGGGTGCTCCGGTTTTCTCCCACATCCCAAAGACATGCTGTAGGTGGATTGGACACTCTAAAATGGCCCTAGGAGTCAGTGCATTTGTGTGTGTGTGCCTTCTGTGCAAGGTTGGGTACTGGGCTGGCAACTCGACACCATAAAACTCCACTGCCAATCATGAGCAGACAGGTGATCCGCTGTGGCGACCCCTAACTGGGAAAAAGCCGAAAGAAGATCTTCTCAACAAAATTCTGCAGCATGGTAGATGGGCAGAAAAATGCTGCTTCAAAGTATAGTCTCAAAGAGCCACCACTGTGGTGAGTACCTGCATTCACTATGCCATCTCACTTGAAAATGTATCTACATCAAGTTTTTTACATAATACACAAAATAATGACCACAGAACAGAGCCTTTGAGATAATGGATGAAAGATTATGCCACGATAATTCCATAAAAGACACTCACAAATGGAAGTACTGTCCAGATTCTGTGTGGAGTATAATTTTGTACTAGTACTGCCAGTTCAAGTAAGCTTGCAGTTATAATGTGTCTTACAGTTTAAGTGAAGCTGTATTATTTTTGTGTGGCTGAATATACTTTGAGTGCCATCCTTGTGTTACCTAGTGAAATGCTCATGGTTTAAGCTGCTTATTTTACCAAATGCTGTGGGCTATTCCTTTTAATCTTCAGTTTGGCCCCCGGCTTACTCTGTGACTTCTAAGTCACCATCCCACATCAGACGCATTCATTCCCCTCCTGCTACTATCCTGACACCAGTATAGGAGGTAAGAGCTGAGGATCATGAGACAACATCCTGTAGGAGAACCGGTTGAATTTCTATTATTCCCTGTCTCCACACTACCTTAGCATTCTGAGGCCTACACTACCAAAGCAAGATTTGCAACACCAGCCTAGTGGTATGTATAGTTCCATGCAAACTCTGAATATGGCTTCAGTGAGATATGTTTCTTAGCAAACCAGACATACATCTCAGTCCTGCATCCTTCCAGTGAGTATCAGCAGATTAACAGACTGGACCATGTGCATCACTCCAAGAGGAATAAGCTGACAGTATCCATTTACTCCCACTTCACCTACCCAGCTCCTAAGTTCCTGCTAAGTACTCCTTTTTTCCCCTCTACCTCCTAAAGACGTATTATTTAACTGGCTGTTTAATTCTCTATGCATATTGCCTTGCATTTGTCCTTGTTGTTACTTCCTAGGTCATGGCTGGAAAGGGTTAACAAGATCAGTACACTTACATAGCTATCAGTCAATTAACTACATAAAACTTTGTGCAAAAACTTGCAACATGTTAAAGTATAAGTAAGCAGATATCCCCTCTTATCATTCTATTGGTAAACATATTAGTGGTGGTGTGAAAAAGAACTGCAAAACAAATATACTTAATTTGCAATGTTAGTAAATATTTGTCACAGTAAAAGTGCCTGCATGTTAACTGGTATATAGGTCTGAGATCCAGCATTGTTTTTACTGATGGCAAGAAAGCATGCTCAACTGGTTGACAGAATAAGGAATTCAAAAGTTATATTAAATCAGGAATAAAGTCCAATCTTCCATTCACGATGATGGGAAAAAAATTGCATACTGTACTGGCTGTATAATATGCATAAGCAGAAGCTTTGTAATGAGTTATTTGAATGTCACACCGACAGACTAGCACAGCTATATCTTGTGCATTATGCAGTGACAGTTCTGCTTGTGAATTTGCACATAGTGTGATAAGACACCATGTCTGGGACTCATAAACATATAGAGCATAGTGTAGAGGTAATTAAGACATGTAGTGTCCATGCACAGTATATGGACAATCCAAAAATAAAATTAATACATGTCAAGTTAACCATGTGCTACTTTCACAAATATTATTACCTTGCTGGCACACAAAGCTCATCTAAGAATCATGGCCACATATTTATTTGTGATAACCTAGCACAAATAAAAGTATAAAAGTCCTTTTAACCATGCACTTCATAAAGGGTACAGTTTTTTGTTGTTGTTTATTTTCATTTCTGTATGATTTATTCTCATTTATTCTTACTTGTTTTGATTTTAACTTCAGTTTTCATCTTTTTTATTTATTTATTTAGTTTGGTCTTTGAAAGGTAGATTCCTATATTTATCTTGCCATTTGTTGGAAATAATAAAATAAAAGAAAAAATTTGGTCCTTCACTTTTTGATTACTGAAATACATACAGCCATTGTGCAATACAAAGCTAACAGTATTCAGTTAATTTTAAAATAATATTTTGTCTAGCATATGCTACTAATAATTTACCCTCCTCCTATTATATTGTCCCATCTAACTAGCGGTGCAACTCAGCATTTAGCTTTCAAAACAACAGATGCAGGTAACCAATCAGCATTAACAAATGCTTGTTTTAAATAGAGTAAACACTGCACATTCTCCTAAGGTATTTTAAATATTTGTAGCATATCCACTGTTGCCTTCTTCAGGAGTTCCCATATTAGGCTTGTTTACTCTTTGTATAGTTTCTGTTGAAGACCATGCTTGTTATTTGCTGACTTCCTTAGAACTTCCTCTATCCGGTCTACATCCTTGAGATGATGAGGTATCCAGAACTGCACATAATACTACAGATGAGGTCATACAGTTGTTTATAAACAGTAATACTGGGAACTTCTTTCTCTTAGTACCTCATTCTAATACATTCCAGAATACTGCCAGCCTTGTGTGATAATTTAACACAGCTTCTTATCTTTACAGCACCTAATAAGAATTCCACCATGTCCATTTCCATGGCTATTGCTAATTCTACTTTACCTCCAGCTATATACTTAATCTGTAGATTACTCTTTCCCAAAGGCATTATTCTGCTTTGAATTTAAGCTGTCAGGTTTCACACTATTTCTTTAATTCTACCAAGTCCATTTAATCCTTTCTCTACATCTCTTCCTTTCATCACAGCTGTGTAAGCTTGTGTCAGTAATAAAATGTATATTTTTTCTTGGGTACCTACTACATTGTCACTGATACAGGCACTGAAAAAAAGTGGTCCCAATATCAACAGCTGTGATACCTGACTGGTACATTTTTTATCTGACAGGACTCAGCACAGCTATTACCCTCTATGTGTTTCTTTCTAGCCAGTATTTTACCCCTGTTATGACCCTCGGATCCTCTCCAAGTCTGTCTAATTTGTTCATTAACCTCTTGTTTGGCATATTGCCCAATGCCGTGCTTACGTAAATCTAGGCCATGTCTACAGCCTTTTTCTTAACTACTGCCTTGGTTACCCAGTCAAAAAACTATGTCACATTTTCTTACTTCACAACTCAGTCCTGTTAATCATTAATCATATGCAACCACCACAAAACAGCAGCAAAGGCAAAGGAAAAATACAGTTGCTTCTGATGCCATGACTTTCTTTACTGCAGCTCTTCAGTGTAACTTGTCTTTTATCTGGTACCCAGGCTACTTTACTTTCTAAGGATTTACAGAAAAGCAGAGATGTGGGTATTATACAACTCCAGAAATTAATATTTAATTGAGCAATTAAATTATTCACTGCATACTTGCAAAACATTTGTTTAACCAGTTAAATACACATTTTTTTCCCAAAGTCAGGTCTTCCCAGTCAACTGTCTAACTGCTTTAAAGGAGGTGTTCAACACTTCTTCACTGTTCAAATCATGCACAGAATGCATATTGTATATTAATATATATCATGCCTCCTTTTCTCTAAAGTACTTTTTTCATACCTGTAGGGTTTTATACATAACTTGATCATGTATTGCCGAAATGTTTAAGTGATTCCATACATCTCATAAATGTTCTAGAATGCACAGATGAACTTTCCTTACAGTTTATCCAAAATAGTACTTTTTAGGGAATAGGGACACTGCAACAATATACTACCTTTACTGAGTAACAGATTCTCAGCTAGAGTGTCTTCTGCATGGAGACATTCCTGAATGGGCGTACCTTCGTTGAAGGTTGTGCGTCAGGGCTGGTAACTCGGCACGTAAAAATCAACTACCAATCATTAGCGGACCGGAGTTCCGCTGTGGCGACCCCTAACCGTGAAAAGCCGAAAGACACAACAACAACTGAGTAACAATCAAAATAACCACAAATATGCAGATTTTGTTACTATTCATTTCAAAATGTTCTCCTTGTAATACATTTGTGCAAGTCAAGCAGCTACCGCATAGAAGGTTCCTGCTACTTGTCCATGTGTTACATTCCTCATTTTTTCAGAAACTAATAAATCATTCAAAATCTTAGCATTGCTTATAACCTACAGGCAACATTTTAATAAATTAGTTTGAAGTAGCAGGTAATTTTTATTAAAATCTTCATAATTTTCTCAACATAAGGGATACAGCTAGTTGCAAAGTACAAAACATTTGCATTTTTGTCATCTCACTGTTAAATATTAGGGAAATTCCTTCTGGGTCTTCATATATGATGCTCCTGCACGTTTCAGAGAAAGCTGCAATGACAGAAGAAGATCTCATTTTCAGCAAACAAGAACAGATATTTTGTTACTTTTTCAAAAACTTCCTCACCTCTAGACAATACACGATGCTGTAGAGACCTCAACAAGCAAGGAGAAATGTGAACTTGTAGCAAATAAAAACAAATTTACTACATTCTCCTTTCTCACCATTTATAAAGATATTTTACCATAATGAACCCAAAACTCCAAGCCTAACTCTATTAGATTTGGCTGGCATGAATCCACACTATACACTGCATCCATTTTCCCAGATGATTTTATAGTATAATATGTTATTCTTTCAGCACTGAGTCTGTGACTTTCTCTAGAAATAAAGTCAAATTGAAAAGTCAGCAGTTTCCACTCTAAGCAATTCTTCCACTCTTGTGAAATGGAACTACATCTGCCCTTTTCCAGTCATTAGGAATTTCACACTGCTCCCAAGATTCATAATTAGTTATTGATATTACCACTTCTTCCTTTAAAGCTTTAAGCATTCTGAAGGACGTCCTATAAGGTTCCATGGTCTTATTCACCTTTAGTCTTTTTAGTTCCTTCATGACCCATCTCCTGAGAATGGACAATGACCACTTCCCTTATCTGTGGCACATCTAATAATTGAGTGTGATAAATCTGTCCAACCTTTCATTGCTTTATGGCATTTAACATTTCCATTTCCTGTCCTTAACTTACAGCTTTTGTTGTTTTTTTTGTTATTTTTTTTAATGATTCCATTTATTACATTAGTTTGAAGGTAGATAGGGGCAATAACCCTATCTAGCCTGCCTTGAATATACATTCAGCACTCTACTTCCTGTGCATCCCTACCTTTCTCCTCAAAATTTCTCCACCTCTCCAATGACCTTTTGAATCCTGTGTCAGTTCTCTCTCCCATTCTGGTAGTCCTGTCCATGGCTACACAACCCTCTCTATGGAGAACTACTTTCAGACTTCTAGGAAGCAGTTAGTTCCTTTATGCCTCCTCCTTCATTTTCTGTTGTCCTTGTCTAGGATGACCTCTTCATATCTCCATGGCATGACCTTTTACATCAAAATCATGTCACTGCTGTCTTTTCTTGTATGTATGGAGAAACACTCTGATATCGCTAGTTTCTGATCACAGCTTTTCTGCTTCAACCTGCACATCTTTCTGGTACCTTAGTTTTGCACTGTGTCCTGCAAATTAATATTCCTTTCCTTGTAATATCTCCAGAACCAACAGACTGGATTGCTGACACACAAATCTTGATGTGCTGCATTTCTGTAATTACTCCCACTCCCCAACCCTACCCCCAGTTGTTTTTGTATCAAACAAAATTGTTTCACATGGAAGCGAGATTCTTGTTTTATGTGTGTTTTACTGCCTGTGCATTCTGTTCTCTCACAATACAGCATACCTCACTATCCACTTAACTAAAGGGTATTATGCACAGTTAATGTAGGGGAAACCTGTATATTCTACATAAAATAGTTTAAAAAGCTTCTCAAGGTCAGGTATATTTAAACATATTTCTTTCAGGTAAACTGTATCAAGTTAGTTTTCTGGTAATATGTATCCACTAGGCTGTATAGGACACTGTTGTCCTTAATTATGTTGGAGTGTGACAGAGTTTTAATACTTTAATGAAGTAAACAACAAATGGGGTTACAAAGATGTGATTTTTATATATAAATAAGTTGTTTAGAGCTCATATTTCTGTGAACACATTGCTTTATATTATGTTTCTGCTGTTTTTTTGCATTGGAGTCCAAATAAAGAACCTACACTTTTGCAACAAGTTCATTGGTGGTGGACAGGGAATTGTCCCTACTAAGCAAAACCTTGACTAAATTCCAAACACCCTCAAACCCAGTAACATCATAGAACACACTGAGCTATTTACAACTCTCTGTACAGCCCTACTAATGGCTGTATAGAGCAAATTGTGTCCACTGATATTAAGAATAAGATAAACTCAAAAGACAAGCCACGCTGGTGGAATCACAATATCAATCAGTTATACAACAAAAGAAAAAAATCTTTGCCAAGCGTAGGAAGAACAAAGCCATGCATACTAAAAGCCCCCCTGACCAATCTAAACTGGCAGCTAAGAGGGTTAATTAATACTTCAAAGGCTAATAGCTTCTCAGGCAAAGGACAACCACAAAGCTATCTACAGCTATGTCTGTAAACTCAGATGAAATACACAACAATGCGGAGAACTTATTGGAAATAGTACCACCACAGTGAACTTAGCTATTGCCAACCTTTTGGCTGACAGGTTCAGCTCAAATTTCTCTACCCACTCTCCCTGATAGTCCAAGGGAAATACCACATAACATAATTCCCCCAACCATTACTAGGGAACAGGTGATCAATGCACTTTCCAAGGCCAAAAAACACTGTGCTGATGGGTTCCAATAACATCCCGTGATGTTTAATAAATAGCATGAAACATGGCCTCACTGTTCCACTTGAATCACATTTCAGCTGAAGCCCTGAGTCAGGTTTTGTTACCAAGGGATGGAAGATGCCTACAGACATTCCCCTACACAAAGGAGGTCCGACCACTGACATGGGTAACTAACTACAGGCCCATGAGTCTTACTAGCCTCATATGTAAGGCCATGGAAAGATTCATCATGGACATGATAAATGAAGACACAGGTAGCATGCAAATGCTGGACTCATCACAGTTCGGCTTTGTTAAAGAAAGGTCATGAATTTTAAAACTGGTGGACTTTTTTGAAAGGGTCACCAAAGCATTGGATGAAGGTAGGACTGTGTGACAGCTTACCTCGACCTGGCCAAGGCTTTTGATAAAATTCACCACTCAGGCATTATATACAAGCTCACTAATTTAGGTATAAACCCTTGTATCACCCGTTTGATAACCCACTGGTTAACTGATAGGACCCAGGAGGTGAAAAAAGGTGAGGCCACCTCCACTAATAGGCAAGTCCCTAGTACAGTCGCCCAGGGCTTGGTACTGGGCCTGCTCCTTTTTGTCATCTATTTTTCTGAAATGGAAGCAAATTCTGATGCTTTATGGCTGACTAAGTTTGCAAATGATTGCAAGCTGAGGTTATCATCGACTCCCCTACAGGCACTAGCATTCTTTAAGAAGGTCTATCTCTGACTAACAAATGGTGCCAAAGCCATGGTCTTAAACTTAATGCTAAGAAATACATAACTGCACCTTTTGGAAAGTCAACTATCCTGCCTAATTACCATGTTGATAATACAGCCCTAAGAGTTGACCCAGTGGTTAGCGATCTGGGTATGCAAGTAGATAGCAGCCTTACCTTCAACCATGTGGCCACAGTGGTGAGGAAATCCTTTTTATGTTGCGCAACTTGTAACTGGATGGTGCAGTGGTAGCATTGTTGCCTCACACAACAGGAGGTTCTCTGGTTTGATTCTCGTTTGGAGTGCCTTCTGTGTGGAGTTTGGATGTCTTCCCTGCATTCGTGTGGGTTTCCTCCAGGTACTCTGGTTTCCTCCCATGTTACAAAGACATGCATCTGGAGCATCTCTCCCCAGGCCTCTGCCAAAAATTGGCTTTGTTCCAAGTCAGATTTTCCCGGTTAACAAATGTTAAATAAATGAATAAATAAATAAAAATTTTAAAAAAAGTAAGTAAGAGGATGCATCTAGTTCCAAGCAGCTCATTATCCCACTGTACTCCACCCTTATCAGACCAATCATAAAGTGAAATGCTCCCTTTGGTATGTACCTGACCAGGCATATGCAGCAACCAGAGCGACCTCAAAGGTTCCTTACCAAAAGAACACAAGGCAAAACAAACCTGACTTATGCAGAGCATCTTAAAGCCCTTTCTACTCAGTCTCCTGTAGATTGCTGAGGGGTGATCTATGCCTGGCTTTCAAGGCATTCTCAAACCCCACACTAACGAATCTCCTCCCTATTCATAAGTCAAAGAGTACCAGAAACACAAGGTCTAGGGGCCTGAATTTTGTCTGTGACATGCTGGATCGAAAGATGTGTCACAGAGACTGCCCCTCAATGTGAAACTGAGCTCATCTATTACTCAGTTTAAGCACAACCTAGATAAGTGGATGGGAAATAGGAAATTTACACTGTGCTGGCACCCATGCCCCTTACTGACAAAGGTAGATTATAAATGCCTGACACTCAATCTCCTATTTAGATACAGGACATCATTATGCTTTCAGAAAAAAAATGGCTAGGCTTAGAAAGGCCCTCCAGGTTAATAGCCTAGTAACAGTCAATGAATATTAATATTTATGTGTGTGTGTGTGTGTGTGTGTGTGTGTGTGTGTGTGTGTGTGTGTGTGTGTGTGTGTGTGTGTGTGTGTGTGTGTGTGTGTGTGTATATATATATATATATATATATATATATATATATATATATATATATATATATATATATATATATATATATATATATATATATATATGTGTGTGTATATATATATATATATATATATATATATATATATATATATATATGTATATATATATATATATATATATATATATATATATATATATATATATATATATTAATTTGTATACATATATATATATATATATATATATATATATGTACACACACACACACGCATGTATTAATATATAATACATATATATATATATATATATATATGTGTGTGTGTGTACAGATAGACAGTTATTCATCTCTTCTTAAACATTTCAAATGTTTTCACTGGAGATAGTTCTGTCAAAAATAAACACACTCTCTCACTGTGTTCAACTAAAACCCACAAAAAATGGATTTTTGCATAAGGACAAGTTACCCCCTATATACCCCTCATCTCTAAATATACTAAGTTTGAGATCACACTGTTACATGGTCTTAAAAGACTTTCGGCTTTTCCCGGTTAAGGGTCGCCACAGCGGAACTCTGGTCCACTCATGATTGGCAGTGGATTTTTATGGTGCCGAGTTGCCAGACCGATGCCCAACCTTCAAAGAAGGCACGCCCATTCATGCTTGCACCTACCTGCATGTCTTTAACGTCACTCGACCATGGGGAGGACACGCAGACTCCACACAGAAGGTGCTCCAGCCAAGAATCGAACAGGAGAACCTCTTGCTGTGAGGTGACAATGCTAACTGCTGCACCACCGCAGCTCACACACATGGTCTTATTCAGTTAAATTCTCAAGTTATAACAAAAATAGAGAAAACTTCCATGATCTCACTCTATTCAATTCACAGGTTTTAATGAAATATATAAAACAATGAAAAATATGTGATGACTCTTTTTTCAACAAAATGCTCATTGACTACCCGCATGACTCCCTCATATACATATATGTACAGTATAGAAACGCATTATGTGGAAACTTTTAGCCCACCTCCCTTATGTATGGGTGCAAGAGGGCTTGCTCCCTGGCAAAAGAACATGCTGCTTTTGTTGTTTTAGTTGTACTTGAAGATGTCAGAGTTTGAATATTTATTTTCAACAGAACTGGTTACAAAAAAAAAAAATTCCATATATATATATATATATATATATATATATATATATATATATAGCCACGAGGTGGTGTAAATCTTGGCTGTAGATGATCATCACTGTTTAAGTGACACCCTGACCCCATGTTCAAAAAAATTGGGAAAAAGGGGTTGTGGATTGATGGATGGATATATATATATATATATATATATATATATATATATATATATATATATATATATATGGGTTTTGGGCAGCTGTTCAAAAGACCAGCTAAGTCAACATCTGTGTGGTCAACACAATTTGCTCAACTGACACAGGTGGCTGGCAGGTATGCAAGGTCAACAATCCCCAGGTAGGGGAATATTCTCTCTCCCTGGGGATTTGTGTGATCTCAGAATTAATGTATATAATTAGTAGGAGATGTGCAAGGGGCTTGCCCCCTCCCCCTGAAAAAACACTTGTATTTGCTTTCACCTGCTCCCAGGTAATCCCCAGAACATGTGCAGAACATGTTGACATTATATGTTTCTGTATAACAATGTTGATTTTCTGGTCACTGACATAGTTGGTCGTTCGATCAGCTGCCCTACATCCATATATATGAGTATATGTTGAAGAATCAAAATGCACAAGCTTTGAAATACAGGTAATTGATGCTGATTTTGAAAATATACTTGCCAAAAAACCCAATACATTGAAACAACTGATCTTAAAATGAAAATGAACAGTTTAATTTTTCAATTGGTTAAAAAACTCTACCACTGACTTCAAACACTCTTTGACTGAATAGTGGCAGTGTAACATAAAGGATTTTTCTCTGAGGTAAGACAAAGGGTCAGGGTTAATATACATTAGTAAGTTTGGTAGGGGCCTTTGCCCTCCTGCACCACCTTATTAGTGTGTGCAATCACTAATCCTATCCCTGAAACTGCCCCTAACCCCAGTCCTAAAAGTTACCTTAGCAAAAGTCCTTTTTGTAACACTGCCACTATACAACAGACTCAGATACACATCACATACAGAACATGCACACACAGCACTAAACATATGCCTTTCCCCTAGCCTTTGCTCTAACCCTAATTCACAAACACCTGCAGACACATTCTCAGCTGTAATGCTGAAGCTTTCAGTACATCTGAAAGTTTATTTATTTGTTGAAATTTGTTTACCGGGAAAGTCTGACTGGGCATTGGTACCCAGTTCCAGTGGAGGCTCAGAGAGAAAAGCTCCAATGGAATATTACAATGATATATACATATATATATATATATATATATATATATATATATATATATATATATATATATATATATATATTATTTATTATTTATTTATTTATTGCCCTTTTTTGACCGAGAAAGTCCACTGGGTTAGAAGTCCATTGTCAGTGGAGGCCCATGGAGAAAAGCTCCATAGTTAAAACAAGTTTAGGAAACAAAATATTACACAATTAATATACAAGAAGAAGTACAAAGGCAAAGTACAGGGTTGAAAATGGATGCATATGAAATGGACAAATAATGTACCTTTAGTCAAATAAATAATAACAGATTTCAGTAAATAACGTACTTTCAAACCATGTGATCGTAGTTAATGAGTTTAATACAATGATGCCTATCATTGGTGGAAGGAAATAGTAATTCCAGTCAGAGGAAGAGATTAAAATCAGTGATGGTAGAAAGCAGGTTACTGGTATAATATGTTTTGGGGTTAAAGGGGCTTACATTGTATTTCACATGTACAGCTTGGATTTTACAAAAAGTGGGTTTTTAGTGCAGCTTTAAAGGCCTTTAGGAGTCCAGTTGAGTAATAAATGAGGGGAGGTTATTCCATAGTTTAGCTATGTTGTAGGAATATAGGCATTGTCCTGCTGTCTTATTGGGTTTAGCTACATTTAGAAGGGTTCTCTCTGAGGAGCAGAGGATTGAAGTAGGGGTATATGTGAGTAAGATGGACTGGAGAGCGGGGCAGCTATCGGGTTTGAAAATAAGTTTATGGACAATTGTTAGTTGAGTAAAATGGAGATAGTGGTGAAATTCTAGGCAGAACAGGTTTGAGATAGCGTTGCAATGGTGTGAGCGGTTAGACAAGTTAGAGGCGAATTTTGCTATCTTATAGTAGCATTGTTGTAGCTTACTGCTGAGGGACATATGGAGGTTGGTGAAAATAGGGCTCCCATACGTGAGGGATGGTATAAGCAGAGTGTTAGCTAGTTTTATCTTAGTTTATTTATCAAGGTAGAGTTTGTGTTGGTATAATTCGCCCAGTTTGAAGTGGGTTTTCTTTACTGTATTGAGTATGTGTTGTTCAAAGGAGAGTTTATTGTCGATAGCAATTCCTAGAAGTTTTGCGTATTTTGCCTGTTTAATTTCTGTTTTATATATATTATATTATGTGTTTTTATATATATATATATATATATATATATATATATATATATATATATATATATATATATATATATATATATATATATATATATGAAATTAAGTAACACATCAGCATAAAGTCATGTTCTGAGAATTACAAGATTTCATTCACTTACATTCCACATCGTTTAGATTTTGAATACATAATGCTATTTTTTATGCTACACCTGTTAGTGATTCTAAGAGATGAGTATTTGAGAAGAGGTGTTCTGTTGTGTTAATTGGAATAGTCAACAGTTAGAGTTAAGCAAGGTTGTAAAAACATACAAAGGAAGGAGAAGATTAAACAGGGGAAGAAGAAGTGATTTTAGAAATGGAAAGGAAGTACTACATAAGGTGAAATGGAGTTATGATGAATTAGAGTGAAAAAGAAGGATGGAGATGAAGAAGTAGAAAGACATAAGTAGATATGATGGGGGAACTTGGTAAGACTTGAAAAATTAAAATGGAGAAAGTGAGTAGAATAGAAAGGTGTGGGGAGGATTAACTTAGTGTTGAGAAGGTACAGGCCCTGGAGATATTTAGGAATTCTTTTAGTGCTGGTTTGAAGGAATATATTGTGGGTAACAATCTGACTTGTATAGGTACTGAAGTCCAGATTTTGGTAATGTCGTTGGAATAAAGACTGAGCACAAGAGAGTTTTGTGTTTTATAGACAGCAAATAGATTTTTATCATTAGATCATAGTTGCCTATCATTGATTTAATTTTCTAAGATGGTTTCAGCATTACAATCCCAAATCTGCACTTACATGAGTCTATATTATAACCTCAAACGATTAAAAGAGCGAACACTCTTTAATCAACCCCTTAAAATCGAAAGCACTAAATCCCTAACACACAGAACAGAGATTTTTTTTCCCAGGGAAAAAAAATCACTGGGCCATTTTCAGGACTTTGATATTTCCTCTACTGTAGTGCAATCTCGGAGTTGATATATTTAAGTAGGGGGGTGGGGGGCACAGCCCCCCCACTTTATTTTGTGTTTGGATTTTTTTTTTTGCAGAGCTCTCTGTTCCGTGTGTTTGGGATTTACTGCTTTTGATTTTAAGGGGTCGATTAAAGAGAGGTCACTCTTTTAATCATTTGAGGTTATAATATGGACCCCCACTTACATTACCCACTTGCATTCTTTCATCCTCCTCTTAACATCTTCAGCAGTTGAAGAAAAAGGCTTTTGAATAATTTGCCATGCAGTTATGTCAAAGAACTGATGATTCAACAGCCTGTTGAGAACCCATACATGTGTGTGTGTGTGTGTGTGTGTGTGTGTGTGTGTGTGTGTGTGTGTGTGTGTGTGTGTGTGTGTGTGTGTGTGTGTGTGTGTGTGTCAGTAGTACCAGGGCCACTAATCACGCTAGCATAATGCTTTTTATGGGGAATGGCAACAGTGCAAAATTGAGCAAAATGGGATTTTTGTGTGTTTGCCTTCTGCATACACATGCACACACACACACACACACACACACACACACACACACATCTGGGAAAGGCTGGCATCAGTTTACTAGCTACTACTTCTGCCCAGAATATAAGGTAGTTGCTACTGCCACCAGTCACTCCTTATCAGCTACTTAACAAAGGGTGTCCAATCTTATTGTGTAATGTTACTATCAATACAAATGGTAGCTTGACCAAGAGCAAGGCTATAAGGAGTGGTCCACAGTGTCACCAAATAAATATGCAAGTACTCTCAGAACTTAAATATGTATCACACATATCAGCTGCAATGATAGGTTTAAATATTTTTTTGTTTTAATAGGTTTAAATATATTTTAATAATAAATAATAAAAGAACAAGAAAGTACTCAGTAAATAATCACAGTTACACCAGAGTTCAAAATCACAGGAAATATTTAAAACAACATTGCAGGATAGTCTCAAATAAATAAAGAAAAACATCTAAAATAAGCTCAGCTATATTCCTCTCTATATCTAAAAGAATTATACTGTACCCTAGTACACTTACTCATAGCAAGGCAGACGTGTGGTGAATGGATCTTATCAGTTGAAAGACAAATACAGAATGCTCTCTCTCTGTCTCTCTCTCTCTCAGAGAGTTCTTAAATTAATATCTCAAATATTACTGCTGGGTTAGCTTGCAGGATGACATCACTTCTTGTCATCTGACTTTAGTTCCCAAGCTAAACCCCCATTGCTAGAAGCTGCCAGCATTTAGCATCTCCCTGTGAAAAATACATATCCCTTAGATCTCTGCAACTGCTGGAAGATATAAAACAATAAAACGCTTACAAGATAATGCAGAAGACTCCCTTGTTTTAGACATCCTGCCTCCTTGCTGCATTGAAACCATCTTTTATGACACAGTTATAAAATAATTTAATTTCAACTATTTTTCTGAAGTTTTGCAAGTTAATTTTCTAAGTTCCAGTTTCCACTATTAAGATATATGCATTTACACATTTACAATAATGTATATACATTTCTGTTTTTTTCCAGTAGGGTACATTGTGGATATATCTTTAAGCTCAGTACTTTACAAACCCTTTCAACACACACTTCTGTACCAGCAGTTTGATATACAGACACTATACAGTTCTAATACATCTGTAACATAAGCATATGAATCATGTTGATATTCATGAATGACATATGATTATTTACAAAATTCTGGGTAGCTATACAGGCAGTAACTCCTTGTGTCATATATCTGGTAAAAGATCTTTGAATCCTTCTTAACTTTTGGATTAGAGACTTGTTATAAATACAAGCTTCACCCCCATATTCTATGGTTGGCCTAATTAGGGATACATACAATGGTATTAATATACAATGGTATTAGTACAGTCTGTCTCTACTGACTATGGTGCAGAAGATATTACTCATGATACCATAACATGTTCTTATACTTTTTGTATGATGGTCAAATTTTAATTTATCATCGCTATTTACTTCAAGAACTTTGACTGAACAACTCTTAGGAACCAGATACTGGTTGATGACATATGTGTACATGTTATTAGCTAACCCAAAATCACTCTACATGTTTGGCTATTCAACATTACTCCACTACCCTATTCAGCCTAATTCCTTAACACCAACCCAGTCATAATATCATAAGCATATTTATTTAGTCAAACTTTATCAGAAGACAGGAAGGTAGTCATAAGCAAGGTAAAAAAAAAACGTTCCCAAGTTATAGGCCAAGAAATGCCTAAGTTATCTTTGTATTGGGGTATGTTTCTTCAGTTCTGACTTTACATCTTCTCTTATACAACCAAGCGTTCACCCTAGTTATGACATACTCATTAATCCTTAGGTTTTTTTTTTATAACTTCCATAATTCTACAATGTGGCACCATATCAAAAGCCTTTGTTAGATCCAGATAGATTGCTTTCAAAGACATAGCAGTATTGAATGTCTGTGAAGTTAGTGTAGAAATCAATCACATAGCTTAAACAAGATCTACCAACAGTTAATCTTTGATGAGGTAAGTCTAATCACTGGCTAGTACAGTTTGAGGACCTGGGCAGCAAAGTTCTTTAATAAGCCTTCCCAGTTAAGCTTGTTAAGTATAACTGATGGTAGTTAACTATATCAGCAACCACTAAGTCCATCTTTAGGGACTGGTGTAACAGTGACCTCTTTGTCCACATCTGGTACATAGACCTCTAAGTATGGATTGTTGAAACAGATAAGTAAGATGGGGACCAATTACACATGGTTTTAGACAGAAAAAAATTAGCCCATCAGGACCCATAGCAACATTTTTTGAACTGCCCTAAAACAAGTCATTTTGCAGGAGGCAAACTCAATAAAATAGGATTTTGATGTGTTTGCTCTCCAAATTAATCCTCCCCACACACACACACACACATATGTTTACCCTTGTAACTAGACTCACTTCCCTCACTGACTACTGACAAACAGCCAAAAAGATTAGATAGATGACTAGATAGATAAATAGGTAGGCAGACGGTTAAATAGATAGACAGATAAGGTTCTCATAGCCTTGGATTCCTTTACTAACTTCTACAGACTCTTTTGTAAAATAATTTTTTTTTTTGGGGTGGGCCAGGACATTATCACTATGAAGTCTCCTTTCCAATGCTCTACTTATTATTGACTAATTCTTTCTTCCAACTTACAGGTCTCAGCTTACTGGCTATAATTACGTTTAGCCTGGAGGCAAGAGTCGAGCAGCTGTGAGTGGGGATGTAATCTTTTTAGAATGGTGTTTTTTTATCTGTAAGCCTAAGTCCATCCTTTGCATTCTTACTTCATCTTTAGATTCAGTAAGAAATGAGGAGTTATCTCAGAGTGTGTTCTGTCCCAGCTCCGATAGGGCAGCCATGACTGCTGTTATCTCCTTGCCCCTCTATGACTGCCAAAGACACTAGCATACCCTCCCATCAGGATAGATACACTCATCCTCCTGCTTGTGCTATCAAGTGCTCAAGCCACTGACTGGATCTGGATTACCAGGATCATAGTCAGGGCTTTTCCCTCTAAATCACTGGTGAGTTTTATAAAATACATGTTTTCACAGCTTTAGTTCTCCTTCCTATACTACAGTATTTTCAGTTGTTATTATAACATTTCCAAAAAGAAAGTGCTTCAAAGGTTCAAACAGGGCAACACTCTTCATACAAAGGGTATACACTAACTAATGCTACAGACCAAAGAGCAGTACAAGATAAGCATTAGCATAATGCAAAATAACATACAACTGTTTAGAAAACTGCCTAAATTGTGACTGAAGTCAGTTAGAAAAAATACCAAAAGTAAGTTACTGCTGTACAGCACAACACAGATGCAGAAGAACAAAGAACTTTTACATGCACTGCAAGTTTGTGGGAAGTGAACATAAAAGAGTTACATGGTGCTAAATCTTGCCAGACAATAGTACAAGTTATATGCTATGCATTCTGAGAAAATAAAGACAGTATGCCAAACTTTATGCCCAGATGGCCACTGTGGTATTCCGGCCCTTCACTGCAAAACTGCTATACTGAGCAAACAACTGTTTGAACTATATCTTGACATTTTCAAACCTGGATGTCTGTCTCTGTGGCATAGAGTGACAAAACCTAACTATGACCCAGATGACCCAAGATCAGCTAGTAACTTGGGTTCTGGAGTGGCTATGTGGGGGAAGGTGAGAATTAAGGGGCTAATGCCTGCAAGTCCATCCTAGGGTGAGGGCCTGATGGTCTGGATGGCTGCCTGACACTTGCATGTGGAGGTGATCAATTGTCAACCAAGTATGAATTCCTGGCACTCCCAAGCCAGTAGCTCTGTCTGTATCTGTATGGAAATATATATGCGTAGGTGTGAGCAGAAGGCTTTCATGTGATATGACTGCTCATGCCAGCCCTCATGGGGAGGGGTTAGTGTTAACAGAAACTCCCAAGCTGAAAAAGTTAATGAGTGCTTTGTGCTAAGTTGTATCATGAAAGAGGGAATGTCAAAAGTGAAGACTAAGGCAAAGAGAGGAACCTAATGTTAGCAATTCTCCTCATGTGTCCCTTGGTCTGCTAATTTGGAAAGTTTGCTGAGGAGGATGTGGCCACTAAAGTCAATGGCCATATTAGAGAATGACTGGGTTAAGATTAATGGGGGGGGGGTGCTAATGATTTGAAGGTGGGAAATCAGAACATGAAACAAAATCATAGTACTTTCTCTTTCAAATTTCAGGATTAAAATCTTACAAGGTGATGAAAGGGCTTTGTCTAGCAAGTAAAACCATTCCCAACACCACCTACAGTTACAGCCAAACAGGTTATGAATGGAAGTTTTATAACTAAAAACTGACTGGCAAAGCTCAGATGACAATCACATCACAGGCGACTCATTTTATGGCAATCATGACAAGCTATTTCTTAGTTTCTTATGTACTTTTTCCATGCATTGTATCCATATGAAGTTAATGGATTATGAGTCAGAAATGAACCAATGCATGGCCCATTCAATACATCTTCCTCTAATGGAAACATTAAGTATTCAAAGAAGAAAAAAGCGCTGGATTTATATAGGAGGAAGCTCACATCATCTCTCATGTGGGGCTTTTACACACCCTCTAAAAATCATTATAATTAACTCTACCATTGTTTCAACTTGAAGGAAGACATAAACCTGTTGAGTGCTGAAAATCTTGGAATTAATAAACATTTAAGGAACTGCCATATTTGGCAAAATTCTAACAACACATGCTGATCACTTCTTCATCAGCAAAAGTGGTTTTGGCTAATTGACCTGAGATAAGTGGATATTTGTAGCCATTAAAAAGCTATAATGTATTAAATTATACATACTGTTATGCAGTTATCAAATGGTGCCTCATTCTCAGATCCCCACCCATTTATTTAAGTTTGTTCACTGGGCTAGTGATTTGTTATAGGACCCTTCCCAGCCACCTCCCGGGGCCAACTAGCAAACAACATATACATTCATACACAACAGTTGTACAGTAGATGCAGGACATGTACTTATTTACAAAGCAATCAGACACAAGGCAGACACATTGTAGTATAAAAATAACAATAAAGTAGGCCAAAGAGATAGTGCAAATAGATGCAGTTCTGTAAAGTGCTGAAGTAAACACAAAAAGAATCACATATGCTGTATTAATACAATATTCCAATCAGTTTGGAACACAAACAATGCAAATATAACAAGTCACAGAGTGTGCAAATGCATCAGTTACAGGCATTTGCCAACATCTCTGAAACATGTGCATTTATTTTCAGTCTGTAGATATGATTTCATTTTTGTTTTTATGTGTGAGATCCTACAATTCTCTAATGTGGCCAGGAAGACAGTTCGCAGGTGCTAGCTTGAAAAAAGATCTTTCGCAGATAGCAATCACCCATCCATAGAAAACTAATGTCAGATATACACAACAGCACTATTTTTCCCCACAGTTCATTTTTATATCTGCATATCTCAAGAACCACCATTCTAAGTCATTAAAAATCCATGGCATATCGTTCCCTAACTGGACTTTCATCATATGTCTTTAGCTGAAAAAGAGACACAGATGTTAACTGAAGAATTTAACTAAAGATCAAGTATATGGTCTGAACACTCAAATCATAAATGAAGAACACATCCATAATATATAAGCATGCAGCATACATATGTGCATTTATTTACACAGATCATTATATAGTCATGCTGTTTGTTGCTGCCTGACATTATTTTTGAGATGGGATATTCATGAATTACGTAAGAAGCTGGGTTACTATATGTTTCGTAGGACTGAGTATTGTAATGGAAGCGAACACATTTTACTTGCTTCCAGTTTTTGAGCATACTCCTACACTACTTGCATCAAGCATGTATGCACAGGTCTCTGGAGTCAGTATGCAAACAATGCTCTAAAAGCTTACGTGGATGTTCCCAGTAAGGAATGCAATGATCCAAGGTCTCTTGTGCCTCTTTTGGAGTTCAGAACATAAAGATAGAAAGACATTATTGCATAGGACTACCTAGATCGATCCTCTTTCTAAGCAAAACATGTAGAAGCTGTCTGTCTGACTCTTCCTACATATATATTAATCTACATATGTATATTCTGGTGTAACAGACAAGGCTGTACTTGCTAAACTCTTCTGGAACATTCTCCTTGTATAAGTCATTGTGGAATTGTCTGGGCAGCTCAGTTTCTATGACAACTCTCTACAGATCAATGCCAAGTCTCACTTTGACAGTGCCATTTTACAGAAGTAATGAGACAGCAGTTCAGAAAGTGGCATACAGTGTTGCATGTAATTAGTAAAATCTTTATTGTTATCTTGTCCCAGTGCTTGCAAGACCCATATCACTGCACTTAATGGAAACAGTTTCTCTCAGAAGAGGAAAGTCTTACAAACCAAAACAAAAACTATGTGTAGTTTTCCAGCATATGCACATACACTAATAATCTGTATACCAAGACTATATGCATCTTTCTTCTCCCTTAACAAAGCACTTTTGGAGATTTAAAATCTTCACAGAAATACATGAACAAGACAGATTTTGAGTAACTGGGTTTTCTGGAAACAAAATATTTTGTAAAACTAATGTATTTCTTTTTCATTATTTCATTTTTGCTAACACCATTCCATTTCATCTTCAGGTAGACTTCTGGTATGAAGGAATTAATGAAGCCTTAAGATATGCTCTTTATTTTACATGATGTCAATAATCCCTGTGCCTCACAAAAACACCCTAGTGTAGCGAGTGCGATCCTGCATCATATCTTTGTATCACTGTGGAAAATTATTTTCTATTTTTTTCTTTTTTACTATGAAACTTGTTTGGATGCTGACATAAAAACAGTGAAAGTCTCTATCTCTCTTTATATATATATATATATATATATATATATATATATATATATATATATATATATATAAACAAACAGTTTTGCTATATGTCTAAGCTATTTTACACACATGCACTATCACAGCATAAAGATTTCCATTATGTTTGCTTCTTTATATTTTTTTAATGGAGTATCCTACTAGGCAAACCTTATTTTCAGAGGCAGCCAAGACAAAAAAGCTCTAAATACTTTAACTTATGAGAAATGTTATATATCTACTGCTCCAGTCAGTAACTGATGACAACATCAGTTAGTTAAGATTAACTGACTGAATATAGTTTTTACAAAGTGGAAGATGACACTGACAAAGGGTATGGAAGGTAATATGCAACATAGAAGAAACTACATAATACAGGCATTATGTACATAGATGTTAGTGTTATTGCAGTAATCAATGAGTTGTATAGGTGTTGGTTGGAAGGTAAACTACTTTTCTGAAGGGGAAGAAAGGTTAATACTGAACAGAAAAAGATGCGATTGTATAATAGTATTTATACACCAAATTAAAATATGAGAATGATGAATTTAACTATCCTGATGTTCCAAAAAACATGGCTTAACATGATGTGTTTGTGATACCCGTGCAGTGCCCCAGCAATCAAGGAGCCTCAATCCTCACCACTAACACCATTGAGGGGTGTCCACATAGGGGAGGATAACAAATACACACACAGTAAAGTACAATTTCCCTTAAGAGCACACACAGAGATCACAGTCAGTCTGAGGCTGGTTTCTCCCTTTCTGTCCAGATCCCCAATAAGACTCCCCACTGGCACAGCTATAGGGTCCAGATCCCAGCCTAGTGGGTAAGCTAAAACCTCCAGCATCCTCTCTGTCCAACCAGTGCTTTGTGTCCCTGCCCAAGTAGCTGACGCACACATGCACTAGTTATATACAACCACACAGACACTCCTGGGGAGGGCTGGCATAGGTTCTCCAGCTGCGCCCCTTTTACCCAGACTATATGGTAGAAATCACTGCCATCACCCACTAATATTCATCAGCTACTAAAAAGGCCCTTATCAAAGGGTGTCCAATTATTACTGTGCAATATTATTATCCAAATGGTAAGTGCAACTGAACAGTCAAGGCTTATTAGGAGTGGCTCTGTACAGTATCACTATATATATATATATATATATATATATATATATATATATATATATATATATACACAATGTACTCTAGAGGTTAAATTATCTCTACACAAAACAGCCACAGCTGAAAGGTTTAAAAATATTTAATAATAAATAATAAAAACACAAGACAATACTTATTACTACACAGTGTTAGTCAAGAGTTCAGACACAGGAAAATACATAAATAATACAGTAAAATAGTTCTGACATCAGTACAGAAAACAACTGTCTAATCTTCCTATTTCCTAGCTATAGTGTCTAAGATCCTACTTACATACAGAACACAGGCAGAGCTGGTGAGTTGGATGTTCTCAAGACAAATCCTAAATGCTCTCTCATTTTGTCTCCTTAAATTGATAAACAATGCTGCTTCACATTGCATCATTCTTAACAATTTTCTGATTTTCCCACCGCACTACATACTACATACCAAAACATAATAAATAAAACACATACATACATACACAAACCTAACCCTACACTAAACCTTACATACATTACTATCTATGCACTTACCTTAACCCGCACCCTAACCCTAAGGTCCATAACTATCATACACTTACCCTACAGACATATACCCAAACAAAACAAATAATCCACACACATACAGTTAACAAAACCCTACTTCTAACCCTACACTAAACCTTACATACATTACCTATCTATGGACTTCCCTTAACCCGCACCCTAAGGTCCATAGCTATCGCACACTTACCTTAAGGAGCTATGCCGTAGATGGGCCAACCATGACACTTCGACATTTCACATTTCATGGTTTTGTACATTCGCCATTACCACAGTTTGCGCTATACGTGTCGGTCTTCTAGTGTTTAATGATATGGGTTTTCGATAACGTGATATAGACCCAAGAAAACAAGCATGTGGCTTACATTAATATTTACAAATGACAGAATTATCTACAAAATTCTATCAGGCCAGGCTAGCAGCCTTCACCTATCTTCACAGTGTTATATGTCAGATGTTTTACATTACTTGTCTATCTCACAGTTGTTGCATTAAAAGACCTTTATAAGTGTGCTTTATGGCCTATGCTTGCTATGATGAGTACAATCAGTATAAACACCCAAATAAATGTGTTTCTGAGGTCAATGGTATTCAAGCTTTCTTGTTCTAAATGCATGATCAGTTCTGCATTTCCTGCTGAGGGTCAAAGTGGCAAGAGACTAAACAGGGTCAAACACGACTGCTCAATCTAAAGAGCAAGATCAGCTGCAATGAATAAATATATTTCTGAGATCAATTTTATTCATACTTTCTTGTTTTAAATGCTTAATGAATCCTGCTTTCCCAGGTGAGGGTTACAGTGGCAACAAACTAAGCAGATTAGAGCAGAATTCAATTTCTCCATCCAGATATTATAGCTCATACCAGGGAAAATCCCTACACATTTTTATATCATTTGAGAGATATGATCCCTCCAGCATGTCAAGAGTTTGACCTGGGACCTTCTCCTTGTGAACAATACCCTCAACATCTCCCAGGGTATAGCTCCTGGAAGCATCCTTTATAAGAAGCCAGAACCACCTCACCTGATTCCTCTTAAAACAACTCTCTGCTTAGAGGTAGTCTCACATCACTGAATTTGTCAAGCTATCCTAGACAGTAATCCTAGAGACACTGGTACAAAAGCTAAGTCTTTAAGGAGCTGCTGGTCCCTTACTGCTCAGCCAGGCTCTTATACCCTTCTTCTCTGGGGTTGCAAGACAGACTCATTTTTTAGTTGGAGATCTCCTGCACCTGTTCATAAAGTTATCATGTTTCACATCTTTGGAACCTCCTTCTCTTTCTCCAGTGGTTAAAGGAGTCCACCACTCTGTCAGATTGTAAAAGGTCCCTTAAAAACATTTGTTTACTTTGGCATATGATAGTTCATACATGTTTGATACTTTTATTGCTTGTTTACAGTATTCTTAGCACCAACACGTCTCTTCATTGCTAAAAGCATCTTGATAGAGTGAACGTTAAGTTCTGCTGCATGCACACATACTCTTGTTCTTTTGGTCACTCTCCACAATTTATGATAACAGGATAAGGAGACAGAGTGATGCATAAACTGGAAGTTTTGAGCAAGCACTCAGCTCCTGGTTCACCACCCCAGATAATCTCAGTGGCTGCAAGACTGTTAGTGGCTGTTGCTCCAATCCACTTGTCAATCGTGTGCTGTCTCTTCCCATAGCCAGTGAACAAGACTGTAAAAAACTTTAACTCATCGATTAAAGGTAGCTGCCCCTCACTTCCTAAAGGAAACTGCAGTCTACTCAGTTCAAGGAGTGTGCCATGGCCTCAGATTTGGAGGTGCTGGTTCTAATTCTAGTCTCTTCACACTCAGTAGTGAAACATTTAAAAGAATATTGAGTTTTTTGTCAGATGAGGTCAAAAGGATAACACCATCTGAAAACTGCAGAAATGTTACCTCTACATCCACAAATTGGACACCACCCACTCACACCTATATTTAGGTATTTTGCCATGAAAAACACAGATAGGAGCAGTGACATATTGAAGCCCAGCAGCTTAAATGAATATGACTTTATGCTAAGATTGCACATACAGCTCTCCATATGCTCATACAAGCACTGTCTGGAAAACCGTTTTTTCTATCTAACAGCACTGCACACTGCTGTTATCCATCATCAGATCCTACAATTATAAATGTGACAGACATCAAACAGCTTCCACCCATCACTCCTTGCTGCTGTCTCAACAATAGAGGTCTTGGATGTGCTCTAGTCTGTCTGACTGATATCTAACATATAATGCTGCAAGGTTGCAAAACAGAGCAAGCATTAAAGTGTGCCAGAACTTAAGTCAGATTATAAGATAAAGTACAGAAGAATAACCAAGACAAATTCTGCAGTCAGGCCTGAAGAACAAAATAAACCAATAACCAAAAAGTGCATCAAGTGGCAAAATATCCACAAGGAATGGATAATAATCACAGAAGTTACTTCATTAAACATCTCTTTATTGAACACATTAGAGTTAAGCACTTTCTTCTTGTATAAGACTACATCAGAACTAATGCTGTTAATAAAAAACTCACAATTTAAATCCAAAAGTTCATGATTGCTAACAAACATTGCACTTCTTATTACATAATTTCCTGGTAATGTGGAAAACTATGTAAAGCTGTGTTATGAATGTTAAACAGATTATAAATCACTATTGAATTCAGTTTTAAATGCATGAGACTGTCTTGTAAAGCCATGCAAAGACTGCATGTAATTTATGCTGGTTCCATTCTTTAGGAGACAGTTTCTAATTCTGACAGATACTCATTCAAAGTAAAATAATTTGTAAGTTTTGAATTCTGATCATTCAAAAGCAACAGTTAAAAATGAGACAAACTTTAAACACTAGTCCCAGATATTCTAGTATCTGATAATAGGTATTGTTTTACTAGCTTTATTTATTTATTTTACATTTATTAACAGTAAGGGAACTAGTCTAAGGATCATTTTCAGCTATGATCCAAGATAAAATTGCTACACAATAAAAGACAGTAACAGATAAAAATGCAATAAACAATAATCCAATAGGTATTAAATAGTATCACTATTACAGTATTATGGTATTAAGAGTGTCAGTGGTGCAGCAAGAAGCACACTCAACATTGGTGCAGAAGGCTGTGGGTTCTATTCCCACATAAGGTAGATTGAATATTGACATTGCAATGCAGCATAAGGAGTGGGTGCTGCACTGCTGACTGTGCTGTCTTTCTGATGAGATGTTAAACTGAGGTCCCATCTGCTTGAGCTGGTGGTAGCATGGGTAGATGTAAAATATTCCATTGCACCTATTGAATAGAGTAGGAGAAGTTCACCAATGCACTGGCCAGATTTCCCCAATAGTATAAACACCAGCATGGGTCTCCTCTCAAAACAGGCTACTAGCCTACTGGGACTAAGCCAACAAAGGAAAAATAAAGTAAATAAAGTAAACATTGTTTTACCAACAATAGTGTAAACAACAAAGAGCTGTAAAAAATGTGGGTAAAAGCTAACAATATGGGTAAAATTCAGTTACTGGATATCAGCAAAGAAGTAATCTGGAGAAAGTCAGAGAAAATTAACTAGAAAAGGAAAAGGAGAAGAAAAGACTTTTGTGGGAAAGAGTCTTACAGCTGTTAAGCATAAAGCAATTTGGGTTTCAGCTTTGGCAGAGGATATGACTTTCAGTAATTTAAAGGAAACAATAAAGCAAATGCACTTAGAGGTGTTTAAATTGAGTAAGAAACTGGTTGACTATAAAGTCAAATGACAAAAAAGGTTGGAAAGAATTAAAAGCAGCTTTAAGCAGCTGTTCAGATTAGCTGATAAAGCTGCAGAAATCACAGAAAGAAATAAAGGAAAGATTGGCTGAATATGAGGCTTCTCAGAAGAACTTTCTGCTATACCAGAGAAACTGGAAGGAACAGATTACATTCATTTTATAAAAGTAAAAATAAATAAATTAACTGGTATTCTGCAGCAGGATTTTTTAATTAAAACGCACCAGCTGGAGAGAACACAGAGGTTCCTTACCAGGAGAATCCGGGGCCTCGAACATCTACCCTACACAGATAGGCTAAAGGCCCTGTCCCTCTACTCAGTCTCATACAGACTCTTCAGAGGTGACCTCTGCCTGGCATACAAAGCAATCACAGACCCTGTCTTGATGGGACTGCTACATATCTGCAATTCAAGTTCCACTCAAGTAAGCCACCTGTACTACCTCAACCTGGTCTGTGACATCAATAGGATTTGTTGGCGGGACAGATTTGTGTCCCAGAGACTCCCCTTCTAGAATATACTCCCTCTCCACATCAAGCAGAGTACCTCATTAACCCTTTTAAGTACAACCTGGATAACTGGATGGGGAACAGAAAATACACCCATGGGATTCTACCGGTGTCCCTGCTGGACAGCAGCACTCGGTGCTGACTTGTTGGAAAATGGGCTAACGTCTTGGCTACTCTTGTAAGGGCATCAGGGCCAATAGTCTAGTAACTTCCTATGATCCTATGAAATAGCACATCATATGTATACTAGAAATTTGGCCACAAGAAAGAAGTTAAGACCTATAGTAGAAAAGATGGAGTCATACATGCAGAAAGAGCTGTTCCTACCAAAACTATGGCAGAATGAAAAATCATTGATAAATGGGGACACCAGAGTGTTTGAGGAAAATGATTATTCACTTATACCAGGCAGAAGATAAATGAGTTTATCCCCCTGCAGTCAGGGAATGTTGAGAGGTAGATGTCAGATTCAACCAGCTGTTTTTGGAATATTTTTTTCTGGAGGATCAAAGACACTTTTGAATGCAGAATAGGTTAAACAGGAAATAAAAAAGAAAAACAGCAAGCATTGAGCCAACAAGCTGAATGGGACTCTGCTTTTCATTATTCTGACAATAGCAAAGTCAACAGAGACCACAAAAAATATATTATAGCCAGTAACAAACTCTTGAAACAGACGGTTGTAGCAGGAAAAAAAGGGAACACATCCAACACCGATATTAAAGTTTGATAAGCGCTTTCGTTCCTTTAATTTTTTACTTGGAACTTCATCAGATAAAATCAATTCTACCAGTCCCCATCTAAATAGGAATTTGTATCCTATCAAAAAGTACTATCAATTAAAGCCATAAATTTTTAAAAGCACAGTCACACAAAAGATAAAACAGTATTAACCAACGTTACTGTATAAAAAATGATAAGAATTGAGAACAGTATACTTTACATCCGTAATGTACAAAAAGTGTGTAAATAAATAGTGCGTAAGTAATAGATAATGTCATCACAAGGCACGGCACGTAAATTTTATAAATGTTAAATTAAAATTTTTCATTAATCCCTGGTGATTTAGTGGCATTTAACAAAATCTCTCAGTAAACCTCTCAAACAGGCTAATCAATTTCTACCTCTACTGTTAACTGCCACCCTTTCTTAAAGTTACAAGAATTGCTAACATGTCAGCGTAAGGCATTAGAATTGTCCTTCTTTTTAATGGTATAAAGGTGTTGGTAGTTTCTTTTCTTTAGTTGATTTTCCATCTTTCCTATGTAAAAGGCAGAACATGACATACAAGTAACCACATAAACTACACCTCTAGTGTTGCAATTAAAATTTCCTGATATAGAAAACACTTTATTGAAATTACCTGTTACTATATTTGTAGTCTCATAAATGAACCTGCACTATTTGCGGGTCCCACATTTTGTCATCTTTCCAGTCTTGACGTTACTGTTCTTCTCAAACAATTTTTTTAAATATTTTTTGCCCTTCTATATACTATTTTAGGTGTCGGACTGACCTTATCAGTCAGGTCAAATGCCTCAAACACACTACTCCATTTTTTTCTATAATATTAATTAGGGCAGGGAAACTTTGGTCAAAGGTGATAACACGTCTTCTCGGTGTCAAAGTCGTACTGCCTTGTTCTGCTCTGGAAATCAGGATTCCACAATATAAGGGCATAGTGTGTATTCCTGTCTCTTAAAACTAGAGCTCCCTGTTCTTCTAATAAAAATATTGGATATTTCCTTTGTTTAAACATTGTTTTCAGGTTATCTAGTTTTCTAATGAAACACTTGGCCTTGGTGACCAGTCTAGCTATCCTAATCATTTGGCCCTTCACCAAGTTCCTTTTCTGCCAAAAGGGGTGATTGCTGTCAAAATGTAGGAAACTGTTTTAGAAAGTGGGCTTCCTTTAGATTGATGACTCAAATTGCTTTTCCAAACCAACAAGTCAAACTGACACAAGTTAAAACCACAATTTATTTATTTATTTTACATTTGTTGAACAGGAAAAATCCTATTGGATGCATGTCCATTTTCAGCAGAGGCCTGGGGAGAAAAGCACCATAGTAAAATTCAGACAATCATTACAAGGAATACAGAGGTGTTGAAATTCATAGAAAGTAACACACTTAACATAGACAAATAACAATACCATAAAATATATTATAATCAATAATGAACTCTTGAACAAAAAGCTGTTGTAGCAGGAAAAAAAGGGAAGATATCTGACACTGCTGTTAAAGTTTGATAAGTGCTTTTGTTCCTTTAATGTTTACTTGGAACTTCATCAAATTAAAACAATTATACCAGTTCTTGGTTAAATAGGGACTCATATCCTACCAAAACTATTAGCGGTTAAAACCATATATTTTTAAAAGCACAGTCACACAAAAGATAAAACAGTGTTAACCAAAGTTACTGTTTAAAAAATGATAATTAGAATTGAGAACAATATACTTTGCATCCATAATGTGCAAAAAGTGCATAATAAATAATGGGTAAGTAATAAATAATGTCATCACAAGGCACTGCATGTAAATTAATATAAATATTAAATTAATATTTCTCCCTGTCAACTGGTCATATTTTGTCAGCTTATAAAGATAACAAAAATAACCATGACTTCTTTGAACATGAATACTTCAAACAGACAAAGGGGGTAGCCACAGGAGCTTCTTCAGCCCCAGTTTTTGCAAACCTCATTCTACGGCTTTGGGAGACAAAGTTTATTTTTGATTCTGCTTAAAAAAACCTCCATTTATCAGTATTAATGATATTGGATGACATCCTTATCTTATGTGATGATGATTTAGAATAATATACCACAATGTTTGTACTATATTCATACCACAACCACTTTTTTTATCTTTTACCTACACTATAGATATTGATAGTTGCAATTATCTTGATATACACCTATACAAAAACAAACAGGAAAAGGGATTTGAGTCATGAATCTACAGGAAGTCCACTTATCAGTTTCCTACATTTTGATAGCAATTACCCCTTTTGGCAGAAATGGAATTACCTGATAGAGGGGATACTTAATGTTGCACAACTAAGGTTCATGTAAATAATAGAAAGAAAAAGTTACCAATCAAACTAAAAATGCATGCTGATGATGAAACAGAAAAGGGTTGAAAAAATAAGGACAGAGTAGGATTTTGGAAGCAGACCCTTAAAGAGAATAACAAAAAGTCATACGCCATATTACATTTATAAAGCAGAAAAAGCATTCTAACAACTAAGCTAACACAGGAATGAAGAAACGACATTTTATCAATAGGGATGACTGCAAGTAGGGGAGAAAAAAAGGCAAGGATGGAACTTGTTAGAGAAAATTACAAAGGAACTATGATATTGGGAGCAAATAACTATGGAGGAAAGGTACTAGAGTGGGATGAGGCTAAGTGGAAGATTGGACTGCTTCTTAGAGACCATCATCCCTACCAATGACTGATAGGAGAATATAGGCAAAGAAAAAGGGATAGCATAGTGTTAAGTGAAAGACTAGTCCCTGTTGACTTTTTTGTTGAGTTTAAAACAGAAGTCACTGTTAAAAAATAATTAATTGGGAGTATATAATACTGTACAATAATTGCAGGAATGAATTAGAAGTGGTTAGAAAAATTTGGAAGAGAGAAAGGAAAGGCAATATACAAAGCAACAGTGGGGGGGGACAAAGTCCAGAAGGTATAAGTTTTTGAATGGAAGAGTTTGCATAGATATTTTTATACCCAGGCAGACTTCAGTGAATTTCTCCACAGGTAATTAGCAGTCCCTGCAGGCATGTTGGGAAAGTAAAAGGTAACTGGGAACATGTTTTTGGCAATGCAGTGAGTTGGCAGATTTTAAAAATTCCGTAGGATGTACTTTGTCAGAAATGTTGCAGAAAAGAGCAAATGATTGTAACCAAATAAATTATTCTTTTGAGCTAGGATACAGGACCTGAATTGCCTAGATACAGTAAGGCCTTGCTAAATTTAATACAATTAACTGCCAGAAAAGCAATGACTAGAAAATGAAAACCAGAATCTATATCAGCCATTACTGATATACTGAATACTGTAAACAAGGAAAAAGAATTAGACGGAAGATCCTTAGGAAAAAGAAGGAAAAAACTACATAGAAATAAATGGAATCTGTGGAAACAATTCATGCAGGCTATTGATCAGAAAGAGGCATGAAATTTAGGGGAAAGCAGGATTTGAACAATTTATGTAATGTTGGAGTGGATGATAATTAAAAAAAGAAGAAAAATGTATTTGTATAATTCATGAAAGTCATGACAAATGTGAAAAATGGTTCATCTTCTTTCCTGTAACTGTGTGTGTGCCCATGTCATTGTTTAAATAGTGTTAATTTAATAAAAGGTGTTTATAGGAAAAGAATAGTACAAACAACGTTTAAGTAATTAATTATAAACAGCTCAAGTTAGAAAAAGTAAAATGAATAAGTGTAATCAAAGGTAGACATGAAAAGAACAGTCAGTTTATGATAATAAGTAATATTTAGTAAGCATTTTGGTAATATGCTTTATGTTACATGTTCACTAAAGACAAGAAGTGTAGCATTTATATTGGAAGCTTTGCCAGTAAGTTAAAGGAGTCTAAAACAGTCTGGAGTAATAACTTGTAAAGTGGTGTAAATTGCTATGCTTATTAACCTGAGTTTCTAAGCAGTCCTATTTTATATCATTTGTCAGAAGGGTCTTTATCATTTTCTTGGAATCTATAATACTATTGTGTGTCCTTATTTCATATGGCATCCTATTCCAAGATGGTGGTGCAATTTTAAAGAAGTTTCTTTGTACAAACTAATGTAAAGCTTGGCTCTTATCAAGACGTTTTTATCATGACCATTAATGGCAATAGCTGTTTTAGTCTTCATAGTGAGTAAATGAGTACTATATGAGACCTTTAGTTAATTTAAAACTATTAATAACAAGATTTCATTGAATAGATTGAAGGTAAGATTTTAGTCAAGAAAACCTCTAAATATTTTCATTGAGAAACTTAAGATATAGCAATACCACAAGGGTCAGTGATCAGAAGTGGAGGAGTTGATGCAGTTTTTCCCGCTGTAGCCAAGATCACTAACGACTTTTGAGTGATAATGGTAAGATTATTAGTCAGCAGCCAGTTCCATATTGCAGTAAAGTTTTGTTGAAATGTAGTATTTAGTACTGAGTTACCGCTGTGAGACCTGATAAAAACAATATTGTCAGCATAAACATAAAACGTAAAACTTAAAATACCCTTCCATGGATAATGCAGAAATAATGTTCATTCAACTGAATCTAAACTCAAAAAACTAATAAACATAACTGGATGCTATATACCTTCAGGCAACAATATACCCACCCTAAAAAACCTACTCCATTGGTCCTGTTTATCTCTCCAAAATGAAACTATCATTTTGGGTGATTTTAATATTGATTGGCTATCCTGTAACTCTCCCACCCCAACAAATCATATTAATCTCCATGTCTTTACCCAAATCATCCAAACACCAACAAGAATTGACAAGGCAACAAACAGGGAATCAACCCTAGACTGGATTCTCACTAATAAACCATGCCACCCCACTCTTGCAGGATGCCTACCAGATGGTCTAAGTGACCATCTGCCAACCTTCCTACTATGACAACGCAATCATAATCCCCAAAGACACTGTCCACCAATCCATTAGAAACAAAAAGAACTTTAACCCCATCAACTTCATTGTAGAACTAAAACATTGCAACTGGGCACCCCTGAAATACCTGGAATTAAATGAGGCAGTTACCTACTTTAATGACACCTTTCTAGGTATACTGAATCTACATGCCCCTCCCAGAACGATAAGAATCAGAGCTAATCCTACTCTGTGGCTTACAAAAGAAACCAAACTCTTCCTCAAAGTTAGGGACAAAGCATGGGATCACTGGCATATTGCCAAGTCCCCAGCTGCAAAACAAAAATACCAGGAGCTTAGGAACAAAGCTAAGAAGTTAGTAAAACTTGAAAAGATTAATTACTACTCCAGCCTTCAAGTCAAGCACCAACATCTCCCTCAAAAATTCTGGGCAGCCATTAACAAATTATTACTACCAGGCAATAGTGGCACTCCATCTCCCACCCTAACAAATAACTCAGATAGCACTGCTATTCAATTTAACAAAATCTTTACAGAGACAATCTTAACTCTAGCCAACCAACAACAAAAAAACAACACAAATCCCACTCCTTTGTACCCTTCACTCCTCACAAAAAGCTCCTTTTAATTCCAGTCTATCTCTATTGATAGGATAAAAAAATACCACAAAAATCTAAAGCCCACCACACTGGCTGCTGACAAATTACCAGGGGAATTCCTAAAAACTGTTGCCAATGCACTGGTCTACCCTATAGCCATTTTAATTAATAGATCCCTTTCAGAAACCATTGTCCCCAAAGTTTGGAAAATATCTCATATAATCCCCCTACATAAAGGAGGCAACTCCACAGAACTTAAAACTACCACCAATAACTATCCTATCCCCTTTTGCAAAAATCCTTGAAAACTGCATACATTTCCAAATGTTAGACTACTTACATTTGTTGAACTGGAAAAATCCGATTGGATGCATGTCCATTTTCAGCAGAGGCCTGGGGAGAAAAGCTCCATAGTAAAATTCAGACAATCATTACAAGGAATACAGAGGTGTTGAAATTCATAGAAAGTAACACACTTAACATAGACAAATAACAATACCATAAAATATATTATAATCAATAATGAACTCTTGAACAAAAAGCTGCTGTAGCAGGAAAAAAGGGAAGATATCTGACACTGCTGTTAAAGTTTGATAAATGCTTTTGTTCCTTTAATGTTTACTTGGAACTTCATCAAATTAAAACAATTATACCAGTTCCTGTTTAAATAGGGACTCATATCCTACCAAAACTATTAGCAGTTAAAACCATATATTTTTAAAAGCACAGTCACACAAAAGATAAAACAGTGTTAACCAAAGTTACTGTTTAAAAAATGATAATTAGAATTGAGAACAATATACTTTGCATCCATAATGTGCAAAAAGTGCATAATAAATAATGGGTAAGTAATAAATAATGTCATCACAAGGCACTGCATGTAAATTAATATAAATATTAAATTAATATTTCTCCCTGTCAACTGGTCATATTTTGTCAGCTTATAAAGATAACAAAAATAACCATGACTTCCTTGAACATGAATACTTCAAACAGACAAAGGGGGTAGCCACAGGAGCTTCTTCAGCCCCAGTTTTTGCAAACCTCATTCTACGGCTTTGGGAGACAAAGTTTATTTTTGATTCTGCTTAAAAAAAACTCCATTTATCAGTATTAATGATATTGGATGACATCCTTATCTTATGTGATGATGATTTAGAATAATATACCACAATGTTTGTACTATATTCATACCACAACCACTTTTTTATCTTTTACCTACACTATAGATATTGATAGTTGCAATTATCTTGATATACACCTATACAAAAACAAACAGGAAAAGGGATTTGAGTCATGAATCTACAGGAAGTCCACTTATCAGTTTCCTACATTTTGATAGCAATCACCCCTTTTGGCAGAAATGGAATTACCTGATATGAGGGGATACTTAATGTTGCACAACTAAGGTTCATGTAAATAATAGAAAGAAAAAGTTACCAATCAAACTAAAAATGCATGCTGATGATGAAACAGGAAAGGGTTGAAAAAATAAGGACAGAGTAGGATTTTGGAAGCAGACCCTTAAAGAGAATAACAAAAAGTCATACGCCATATTACATTTATAAAGCAGAAAAAGCATTCTAACAACTAAGCTAACACAGGAATGAAGAAATGACATTTTATCAATAGGGATGACTGCAAGTAGGGGAGAAAAAAAGGCAAGGATGGAACTTGTTAGAGAAAATTACAAAGGAACTATGATATTGGGAGCAAATAATTATGGAGGAAAGGTACTAGAGTGGGATGAGGCTAAGTGGAAGATTGGACTGCTTCTTAGAGACCATCATCCCTACCAATGACTGATAGGAGAATATAGGCAAAGAAAAAGGGATAGCATAGTGTTAAGTGAAAGACTAGTCCCTGTTGACTTTTTTGTTGAGTTTAAAACAGAAGTCACTGTTAAAAAATAATTAATTGGGAGTATATAATACTGTACAATAATTGCAGGAATGAATTAGAAGTGGTTAGAAAAATTTGGAAGAGAGAAAGGAAAGGCAATATACAAAGCAACAGTGGGGGGGGGGGGACAAAGTCCAGAAGGTATAAGTTTTTGAATGGAAGAGTTTGCATAGATATTTTTATACCCAGGCAGACTTCAGTGAATTTCTCCACAGGTAATTAGCAGTCCCTGCAGGCATGTTGGGAAAGTAAAAGGTAACTGGGAACATGTTTTTGGCAATGCAGTGAGTTGGCAGATTTTTAAAATTCCGTAGGATGCACTTTGTCAGAAATGTTGCAGAAAAGAGCAAATGATTGTAACCAAATAAATTATTCTTTTGAGCTAGGATACAGGACCTGAATTGCCTAGATACAGTAAGGCCTTGCTAAATTTAATACAATTAACTGCCAGAAAAGCAATGACTAGAAAATGGAAACCAGAATCTATATCAGCCATTACTGATATACTGAATACTGTAAACAAGGAAAAAGAATTAGACGGAAGATCCTTAGGAAAAAGAAGGAAAAAACTACATAGAAATAAATGGAATCTGTGGAAACAATTCATGCAGGCTATTGATCAGAAAGAGGCATGAAATTTAGGGGAAAGCAGGATTTGAACAATTTATGTAATGTTGGAGTGGATGATAATTAAAAAAAGAAGAAAAATGTATTTGTATAATTCATGAAAGTCATGACAAATGTGAAAAATGGTTCATCTTCTTTCCTGTAACTGTGTGTGTGCCCATGTCATTGTTTAAATAGTGTTAATTTAATAAAAGGTGTTTATAGGAAAAGAATAGTACAAACAACGTTTAAGTAATTAATTATAAACAGCTCAAGTTAGAAAAAGTAAAATGAATAAGTGTAATCAAAGGTAGACATGAAAAGAACAGTCAGTTTATGATAATAAGTAATATTTAGTAAGCATTTTGGTAATATGCTTTATGTTACATGTTCACTAAAGACAAGAAGTGTAGCATTTATATTGGAAGCTTTGCCAGTAAGTTAAAGGAGTCTAAAACTGTCTGGAGTAATAACTTGTAAAGTGGTGTAAATTGCTATGCTTATTAACCTGAGTTTCTAAGCAGTCCTATTTTATATCATTTGTCAGAAGGGTCTTTATCATTTCCTTGGAATCTATAATACTATTGTGTGTCCTTATTTCATATGGCATCCTATTCCAAGATGGTGGTGCAATTTTAAAGAAGTTTCTCTGTACAAACTAATGTAAAGCTTGGCTCTTATCAAGAGGTTTTTATCATGACCATTAATGGCAATAGCTGTTTTAGTCTTCATAGTGAGTAAATGAGTACTATATGAGACCTTTAGTTAATTTAAAACTATTAATAACAAAATTTCATTGAATAGATTGAAGGTAAGATTTTAGTCATGAAAACCTCTAAATATTTTCATTGAGAAACTTAAGATATAGCAATACCACAAGGGTCAGTGATCAGAAGTGGAGGAGTTGATGCAGTTTTTCCCGCTGTAGCCAAGATCACTAACGACTTTTGAGTGATAATGGTAAGATTATTAGTCAGCAGCCAGTTCCATATTGCAGTAAAGTTTTGTTGAAATGTAGTATTTAGTACTGAGTTACCGCTGTGCGACCTGATAAAAACAATATTGTCAGCATAAACATAAAACGTAAAACTTAAAATACCCTTCCATGGATAATGCAGAAATAATGTTCATTCAACTGAATCTAAACTCAAAAAACTAATAAACATAACTGGATGCTATATACCTTCAGGCAACAATATACCCACCCTAAAAAACCTACTCCATTGGTCCTGTTTATCTCTCCAAAATGAAACTATCATTTTGGGTGATTTTAATATTGATTGGCTATCCTGTAACTCTCACACCCCAACAAATCATATTAATCTCCATGGCTTTACCCAAATCATCCAAACACCAACAAGAATTGACAAGGCAACAAACAGGGAATCAACCCTAGACTGGATTCTCACTAATAAACCATGCCACCCCACTCTTGCAGGATGCCTACCAGATGGTCTAAGTGACCATCTGCCAACCTTCCTACTATGACAACGCAATCATAATCCCCAAAGACACTGTCCACCAATCCATTAGAAACAAAAAGAACTTTAACCCCATCAACTTCATTGTAGAACTAAAACATTGCAACTGGGCACCCCTGAAATACCTGGAATTAAATGAGGCAGTTACCTACTTTAATGACACCTTTCTAGGTATACTGAATCTACATGCCCCTCCCAGAACGATAAGAATCAGAGCTAATCCTACTCCGTGGCTTACAAAAGAAACCAAACTCTTCCTCAAAGTTAGGGACAAAGCATGGGATCACTGGCATATTGCCAAGTCCCCAGCTGCAAAACAAAAATACCAGGAGTTTAGGAACAAAGCTAAGAATTTAGTAAAACTTGAAAAGATTAATTACTACTCCAGCCTTCAAATCAAGCACCAACATCTCTCTCAAAAATTCTGGGCAGCCATTAACAAATTATTACTACCAGGCAATAGTGGCACTCCATCTCCCACCCTAACAAATAACTCAGATAGCACTGCTATTCAATTTAACAAAATCTTTACAGAGACAATCTTAACTCTAGCCAACCAACAACAAAAAAACAACACAAATCCCACTCCTTTGTACCCTTCACTCCTCACAAAAAGCTCCTTTTAATTCCAGTCTATCTCTATTGATAGGATAAAAAAATACCACAAAAATCTAAAGCCCACCACACTGGCTGCTGACAAATTACCAGGGGAATTCCTAAAAACTGTTGCCAATGCACTGGTCTACCCTATAGCCATTTTAATTAATAGATCCCTTTCAGAAACCATTGTCCCCAAAGTTTGGAAAATATCTCATATTATCCCCCTACATAAAGGAGGCAACTCCACAGAACTTAAAACTACCACCAATAACTATCCTATCCCCTTTTGCAAAAATCCTTGAAAACTGCGTACATTTCCAAATGTTAGACTACTTACATACACATAAACTCCTGTCAAACACTCAGCACAGCTTTCGCCTCTTCCATAGTACCACCACTGCCCTTCTGTCCTTCACCAATACAGTAAACACTCATGGAAACAATGGTAAATTTGTTTCTGCCACCTTTCTCAACCTATCAAAGGCCTTTGATATGGTTAGACATGACATTCTTATCAAAGAACTATCTGAATTAGCACTTTCCCAATCCTCCATAGCCTGGTTCTAAAACTACCTAACTGTCCGTCAGCAAGAAGTTCTGTGGAAACAAGAACTCTCACCACTTCACCCAGTCACTCTAGTTGTTCCCCAGGGTTCCATATTAAGCCCACTACTTTTCACCCACTACATCAACAAGCTTTATTCCTCCAATCCCAATGCATCTGTCATACAGTATTCAGATGATTATGCGTTAATTTGTGCAGCTTCCTCTCTACATTAACACAAGAATTTTTCCTCGCTATTGAAGCATTGCTATCCAATATCCAACTTATTCTAAACCCTGCAAAAACTAAACTTCTGCTCTTTAAACCTACTAGGTCCAACTCATCAACTGTCACCTTTCGTATGATATCCAGCAATAAAACTACTATCTCCCCCACAGAACATACCAAACTCCTTGGCGTAGAGATTGATAATATAAGATTTGATATTCACATCTCCCAGACCATCAAGAAAGTCCACCAAAACTAGGTACCCTCTGTAGAAATAAACAATTCCTTACCCAAAAACAAAGGCAACCATAGCCACACTCACCCTCTTCTTGCCTCCCCTATTCTTACCAACCTTACAAAAAAGAAACCTAGCTCTAGCTACCTGCTATATAACAAAATTGCCAAATTCGCCTCAGACTCTCCTTTTAGGTCTCACCACTGCTCATCCCTGAAACAGCTCAACTGGCTTGAACTTCCTCAACTGTTGCACTACAATCAGCTCTCTCTGGCACATAAAATTCTGTATCAACCTGAAAAACATCTGGCATTACAAAACCTACTTATCACTTTCTTTTTTCAGCAAGAATAATAGATGTTACTTTACCTAATCTAAATATAAAACAAATTGACCTCCTCTTCTCTAATTATGTAACTAAAATCTAAAACAAATGTAACTAAATATACCTACCCTTCACCACACTAAAAAATCTTTAAAAATAAATCTCATTAAATCTTATCATTCATCTCCTCTGTACACTAGTTCTGCCCTGGCCTCTTTCATTGCTCACCACTCCTAATCTTTCCAGAATTTCTTATTTTTCTTACGGTGTATTAATATTGATTTGTCCTAGATTTGCATATATACACATAATCTAGTAAAAATTGAGATCTTTGTTTTTTTACACTACAACAAAATAAGCTGCTGCTCAGCAATTATATTAATGTTCTCTTAGACTTTAACCTCTAGTAGTGATGTATTATCTCTCTGTTTGGACTAATAGTAGTGCTATGTCCATTTTATTTACTTGAGTTAATGTCTATCTGTTTTAACTTTTATTTTCTATGCAAAATTTGTAATATGCTATATACTATTTGTATTTTGCCTGTAATTTTTGTCTGAAATTTTTACTTTGCTAAATGTGCTACAAGTTACATACTGTTTTTTCTTCTTGTGGAGCTTTTCTCCTCAGCTCTCCACTGAAAATGGACCTGTGTCCAGTGGACTATCCTGGTTAACAAATGTAAAATAAAATAAAATAATAAAATAAAGAGTGCAGGATAGATGAGGAAGATTCCCTAGAAGTTTATTAATAAAGAAAAAAAAACAGAGTGGTACTAAAACTGTCCCTTGGGGAACACCTTTAGTAAGGGTAGCAGTATCAGTAAGATTTTTTGAAACACACATCATAAATGTTTGGCTATTTAAATAGCTATAGAACCACTGAATGACCTACTTGGAAAACCTACAATTTCTCAGTTTGTGTAGAAGAACAGTGTGGTCAACTGTCTCAAATGCACATTTAAGATCAAAAAGATAGCACCAGTTTATAAACTTTGTAAACAGAAATGAAATATGTAATATATTGTATTCTTCATCTAATAGCTTGGCAGATGGGTTTTACATATTCTTAAGGAAAAGATTTATTTATTTGACATTTGTTTACTGGGAAAGACTGAATGGGATAATATCCTATTTTCAGTGGAGGCCTGAGGAGAAAAGTTCCTCACTGACACAAGACAATTAAAGTTAAATGAAGTTATTACAAAGCCTAATACAGAAGAATGACATATTAACTAAGTCAGCTTCACTTCACACAGTGTGAACATGTACATACATTGTGCAAATATTTAGACAGATTTAACAAGTTGAAAAATAACTTTGTCAATAGATAAAATAATCATAAGTTGCAGTTCATATGGAGGACATTAAACACAGTATGCTCTTTAGAACAGAGATGGCTAGATAATATAACCTAGGCAGATATTTGTCTTTTGTCTATGAAATAGATTTTACTAATCCTTCTCTGTAAGCATAGTCAAAGGATGCTGGTGGTGGAAGAAGGGTGTGACTAGTTTATCCTAGTGTAGTGCAGGAGCATAGCCAAGTTTTATCTTGGTAGACTTTTAGTAGTTGTTTGAAGATGGAGAGGTAATTGTTGATGAGGAATTAAATGAAATATGAGATGGCAGAGCCAAGACTACTACAGCTCTTCTTTAGATACAGAATTATTCTTCAAAAGATAACAAGTTTATCTCCAACAGAAATGCTTATGCTAAATAGGCTAACACCCACATTTGATTTGCTTATGCCAAATGTGAAAAAAATCCATAAAAATAGGTGAATCAGAATCAGACACTTCATACAGATTCAGGTCTATGCACAGGCATAAATAATTGGTGTATGGAAAGAACTACAATTACAGTCCTATATAGATCCTTAGAATAACCGTGAAGCAGTTCAGAACCTGTTTTTTCATAATGTCACCATTGTTCATGGTTTGGTTGAGAAGCATCTTGTCAACCAAGATGAGTAGTGAGATTCAGAGACCAAACCAGTATATGACCTGAAAAAAAAATACCAGTAAATATGCTACCAGTGGCATCTGATAAATCTGTGGAAGCTGTGACTAAAATCCATGTCTACATTTGTGATGACCAAAGATGATAAAGAACTTATACATGCACATGCTAAAAAAGAAGACATTCATTAAATCTGCCTGTTTCTGCCACACCTCACACATTCTGTAAATGAAACGTATGCCCTACTTTATCTACATGATAGTGTTAGATAGTAGTAAAAACAACTTGTCCTGGAAAAGAATAAGACTGCCCCCTGATTCTACTAAAGGTCTGGAAGTCTAACCAGACCTTTCTAGTCATAAAATAACCATGAGTACTTTAAAACTGTAATGTCTGTTTAGTGATAAATGCTGTTTAGTGATAAATGCTGTGCAGTGAAAATGTATTTTCAAAAATGTATACTACTAAACCACAACATGCCTGTACGAAGGCTGCAGTTACGTAGGGATAGCACACATCATTATGCCAAGATGGTTCACACTGTTGTGAGTAAACTGTCGACTATGAAGCACATTTGCCATTTATCCAGTGAAAGCTGATTCAGTATTCCTCCCTTGGGTTTGCTAATCCTGTTATCTCTGCACACCTCATTAAGAATGTTCTCACCTACATAGCAGTACAAGGCATTTCTGCTGCTATTGCTATTATCTTGAAATTTGGATTTTCATAAAAGTTAAATTATTTAAGGGTTTGGGTGTTTTAGGGATGATGTACTACATACAAGACTACTGTGTTCTAGCTATGAAGCCAAAATGTAATTTCATGAGGGGAAATCATCTGTCAATGTTAAACACTGACTTGAGCTAGAAGTAGGCTGCAGCGACAATGGTTAAACATTTGTAACAAGATGAGGAAGACAGTGGTCAGACTCAATGGCAAAGATGCACAGCATCTACCTTGGCAACTGGAGACCTGAGTTTGTGAGCAGACTCAAAGTGCGTATGGGGTTGGTTGGAGGGGGTGGAATAGGAAAAATCAGTCAGCAGCAAGCTCTTCAGTCCTGAGGGGAGGGTTCAGGGAAAATATGTAGCACAAGTACAATCAGTCAGATGTAACAGTTCTACAGGTAGAGTTAGTCACATTTAAGAATTTCACAGATGTATTCAGAAAATGAAAGGGTACATAGGTGGATATTTTCAACACATTCCCATTAGGCCCGAGGATTATTTTCAGTAATGATCTGAGGAAGCATTCTAATGAAGGGTAATCTGGCGAAGGCACAGGGCAATTTTCACTTCTCTTTTTTGATCAGTGCCATGTAGTCTTTTATATTGACCTGTGCTACAACCAGCTCAGACAGATGGGTGTTAGACACATACTGAAATATCAAAAAATATAAGTGTCAGGATGGATTTTCTCTTGAAGAAATATTTCAGACATTACAGATGTCAAAATATATTTCTGTATTTCAAACCAGAATCATGTTTGTGCTCAAGCTAGATAAATCACATAATGCTGCTTTGTTCTGAAACAAAGGAACATTCAGTGCTTTAGTGAAGCACTTAGACACATAAAAAATATGTCTCTGTAGTTTGACCTTGTTTTGCTACAGGTCTTGAGACTGAATACAACTTTGTTTATGTAACTATGTGAGTGAATTAATGAGAAAGTGCAGAGTATATGAAAGTATGCTGACCAACAGTCTCTGAATAACTGCATATTTCTACTGCCAATCAAGGTTGTGAACTATGATTGGAAGGAATGCTCCAGAATGACTTGTCTCATGTATTTAGTTCTGTATTTCCGCTGTGTTAGTCTTTTGTAAACTTACTAGTAGTATAGCATAGATGTGCTGCTATCTGTTCAGACAATAAACCTATTTAGAAACCGTTTCCAGTGTCTTAATAGTTTTATACTAATGATGGATGGTGATAAGAAGAGGCACAAACTCTTTAACAATGGGACCTCAATTTAAACATTCCATACAAAGTTCAGCACCTCAGTAATGCAGCATCCTCCTGCCCATACTGCACTAGTTTCAGTACTGGAAAATGAAACCAGGCCCCTGGTGTAAGAATAGAACCTAGAGCTTCTGATATAATATCAAAGCACAGTGCACTACAAAGTGAACCACTCACAGGGAGATATATGATGCATTAGCCCCTCAAAGAGAACACTACTGTTCACCCCTTTAAACCATAAGTAAAATATGTACAGTCTTCCTAGGCTGCCTAATCCACAAACACTTCTATCAGTACTCCTTCATTTTGTTCTCTAGCTGACTCTCGCTCATTGAACATCATTCCCACAACCTTAGATCACAATCCTATCGCCCCCCCCAACTCACAAAACAACTCTACCAAGTACAGTTTTTCAATTACTATACCTCAGACGTGGGAATCACTCCCTGCAAACCAAATAGATACCTCCTTCCCCAATTTTAGACATTAGAGCAAGACATTCAAAAGCTGCTTATAAATGTTTTTTTCCCATAAGGCATTGTTTAACTTAATAACTTCACTATGCTTACTCTGCCAGCCTCTCTACGTTCACCTCATAACTTAACCTTAAGCCATCCATGCTAGATTAACCCCCATCTCACCTGTCACTTTGTCCAAAAACCCTTCTCTACACTATTTCTACATTCCCCCCGACACCACTTTCTACCCACACAGCTCCCACTCATATTTATCGTATTTCATTTGCTGTTCTAACTGTCTCCCACTATTCCAATTTATCATCCTATCTGTCACTATTGCCCAAAGTAACCTACAATAACTCTGTAAATTACAAAGGTATATATCTTGATATTAGATACATTACTGTAATGTTTTTGCATGCTTAATATTATATCTGTACTGTAAACTACTTTCTCTGCTATTACTTTATACTCACTTTTCCTGCCCTGAGCCTAAAAAATAGTCCACCTGGATCTACATTGGTCAACAACCAGTAAATAACATAAAATAAAAAATGATGGCATATGTTATGCAAAAGGAATAATAGACTTTGGATTAGGGGAGTGCGTCGGTAGTGGAACAGAAGGGATGGTATGTAGAACACAATTTATTCTAACATATTAACACACACATGCAAATAAAAGAATGCCTGCACACACACACACACACACACACACACACACACACACACACACACACACACGGAATTTGTGGAATTGACACCCTTAGTGGAACAAACACAAGATACTTACACTGGGGGATTTGCCACTGTAAATGGTGTTTGGATGTGGCTGGGAATGGAACTGACAGGATTGTTTAAAGTTTGGAAAACCACAATTGCAATATTTTGACTGACTCTACTAGTTTGTTTATCACTGAGGAATAGATTTCTCTAAGAATCTATTTAATTGTTCTTGGTTTGGGAGAGAGCAGTGGGTTGTGTAGTGTACAGATGGGGACTTTTTTGTAATATAATTACAAAAAGTGTAGTTTCCATTTGAAAAGGACCATACTGGACATTGTCAGTGCCCATAGCTCTCAACCTCCTTTCTACAACATGTAGAACAGCACCTCTTATAATGTGGCACACTTACAAAACAGACTGATAACAGTTTCAGCTAGGAAGCTCACTGGTTGGTCAAAATGAGCTATTCACTGCCTGTAAGAAGTTCTTTTGATAAATTAATGTAATTCAGTATTATTTACCAAGGAAATGAGATAAAAAAATCTTAACACTGAATGAGTGACAGATCTTTTCAGTGTGGAACTGTGAGAAACAATGACTTTTTTAAGACTCAGAATGAGGAACATTCCTCATAATGATGTACACTTGTGAGGTATGTCAGTGCCTCACATCTTGACCCTGCAAGAACTGAACTCCCATAAGGTCACACTATACAAAAGAGTGTGTGAGGGGTTGCTTGGGGTCTGGAATTATAGAATAGCTAGGTAGGAAAGGTCTCTGAAAAGTATACTCTGATAAGGCAGACATGCATGTTGTTTGAAAATGCAATCAATACATTTCTTTGTCTTAATGGACTTAAACCTCTGTGCTTACCAATGCTTTTCACTACTTCACCATTAAAATGAAACTGCAGCTTACATTAAGAAGCAGTGGATTTTGCACTATGCTCAAGTTACATTTCAGTCCTTTCTACTATGCAATCATAAAAATAACCCTCAGTTGAAAAAAAACAGGTTCCAGGCATGGCACAAGCAACTCTTGCTTAAAAGCCTTCCCCTCTTCAATGGCAGAACAAGACTCTGCTTGTCATTGCACATGTATACAGATCACTGCAAAAAGTGTTAGGCCTTGGAAAGCTACAACAAATTAGACAGGTTGGTATTCTATACCAGTTTTAGAGGATGATCTTTAAAAATCTAAAAAGTGAAAAGATCAAGTACCTTACATGTTTTTTTGACAATTTTTAAAGACAAAGTACTTCAGTGGCATTGAATAATCTCTACAGTACAAATGTTTCCTCCTTTAAAAAGTATAACAATATCAAAGAACTCAAATAACCACAGTTACTTGTATGTAACAGTTTTGCTGCTGGCTGCTTGTTTAAATTAAATACATATTCCATGCACGATTACCATACTGTGCATTGTTCTTTACTATAGATAACTGCAAATGAGCCATGACTCAGCAGGGCAGAAAAAAATCATTTTGCAAACTTGACAAAAATAAACAACGCAAGACATGCTATATTTTCAACACTGGATGAAAAATCAGTACTTACAGGGTCAAGGATAACCACATTCCTGTAACTGTGACTGTATGTCTGCATTTGCTGTAAGTAGCAGTCTAAAAATCTAAGTACCCATAATTATCTGCCTGTGATGAAAATAAATCATAAAACAGTTCTCATTGTCCAAGGAATTAAATCACATAAAGGATGGATGAGAAGGTGTTGCTGTTTGCTTGATGTTTTATTAAGCTTCAGTGTCATCTAATAGTTTCCTGGTACTAAATAAAAGTAAAATGGAAATACACTGCAGAAGTACAGCTGTTCAAGTGTTTGGCAAATAATCTTGAAGCAAAGCATTAGCACTTCTGAATACACAGAGGGAGGTACTAACATACTCAGCAAACTTGTTTGGGACTGTAGAAGGGAAACCAGTATCCTTAGTGCATAGAAACTAGAAGTTAAATGTTTTCTTGTATGTATTGTTACATTTTTATTTACATCCTGGTGTTTATTACATCCTACAAAACATGATGAGTATCTGTAACAGTAAAACTAATGATAATGGACAGGAAAAAACACATCTTCAGACTTGCAGAACAAGAAGAAAACATTGATGATGAATACAAAGAATGTATGGATAGAACCATATAGTTACCAAGAAAGATATTTTTTAAGAAATACACACAAGTCACTGCTGCTTTAGGCAGCATTGAAAAGTAATCAGAATAATAGAGCAATCTGTGCTATGTTAGACATATCAGTGCTATGATGAAGCCATATACACTTTCAGGCCACAGTCCTTTGACATCATCCATCTGCAAATAAATTACAGCCTAGAAAAAAATGTAGCTGATGACTGTGGCTGTGACAGATGTGGAGGCTTGCTCATGTTGGCTTTATAATTTAATTTTGCTGTAATACCTGAACCTAAAATTTTGCCACTTCCTGAAACTTGCCCTGCTGGGTCACTCCTTTTTCAAGTTCCTCATAAATGCACTAGATTTAGTTTGTCTTTCTCAATGTATATTTTTGACTAATGCTGATTATTTTGGCAGCACAAAAATATTCCTCAAAATGTAAAAGATACAAGGACTAGATTTATCAACATATGTGGCTCTACTAAATTTACAGAATGACTGTGTCTGTTATACCTGATGTATACAGAACCTATATTTTTCCATCGGTACACCTCACATTATCCCTATTTTGTCCTTACTTTAAAGGAAAACTCTGTTCTCTCTTACAGTTTAACTCAATCCTTTAGTTTCTTTTCTCCCTACGGTATGGTTCCAGTATTGTGTAGGTGCTTGTACTTTTTAAAACTTTTATCTCCTTGCATTGGAATCAAAGGAAGGGAAAGCCCACTTACTTTTTTAAGCTCAACTTTTCACATATTCTACAGATGAATTTGTCTCCCTCCATCAGCATGACATATCATAGACAAGTTAAATCTGTAGTTTACAATGTCAGGTACTGCTGTCAATCTTAGATGGGCAATTAATCCTACTAATATCAGGAAAACAGCAGCTGATATAAAAAAAAAAAGATAGAAAGCTGTGGAAATGTTTTCCACTGTTTTTACTGCAGACAGGAGGAAAACTTATCACTCCCCTTTCATAGCAAAACAAAGCAATTAGATCAGTCAGGTGTTTAAGGCAATTTTCACCTCTTCTGACAAATTTACATAAGCACCAGCAACACAGTATTGAAAGGCTAAGCTTTAAATGTTTGGTTATTTATAATAGTTTATATGTTAAGATAACTTAAATGTAGTATCAAATATTTCTGTGACATTTAGAGAAAAGTTTGAAAATATTTTTTCTTGTAAAGTATTGATACATTTGCCATTTTCAAGCCCCCTCCCACACATACACAGGACAGAACTGCAGAAAGAGACACAAGTGGCTACTCTATCAAGTAGGTGCACTGATAATGTTCATAAAAAGGTCTTTTAGTCAATGTCAAAGTAAACTTTATTGTCACTTCAATTCACACAAATGTGAACCAAGCGAAATTACGCTTCTTCAGACACAATGTACATACAATACATGGACTACATTTAACATGATGATAATACACAAAATTCTATAGACAAAGACGACAAACATAGCAATAATAAATACTTGCATTATTGCACTGATTTAACAGATTGCCAGTCATTACTAGGTTATTAGCTTATTTTCAATGGAAAAATTACACTTAAGCGATTGATTTAGGGCCTACATTTATTCTGCACAGTAAGCCAGTTCAGTTTGATTACTGCTGACTTTGCTGTCTAGGTGCGGGTAAGACCTTGTTACATATTGTGCTACAGAGACTTTTCAGTATTGTTGGATTACTGCCTTAATGTCCAGTGTGAAGGTTACTGTTCCTTGAGTTCAGTAACCTGATGGTTAGTGGAAAGAAGCTGTTTCTGAATCTCAAGGTGTTGTAGCGTATGCAATGAAAGCACCTTCCTGATGTTAAATGTGAGAACAGCTTGTAAGCAGGATAAGTGCTATCCCTGGTTATTTTCCTTGCCTGCTGAGACATCAGGACATGTGAAGATCTTGTATGGATGGGAGGGAGTTCCTGATAATCCTCACAGCTGCTTTCACTACCCTCTGGAGGGACTGGTGCTCAGAAGCAGAGCAGCTTCCATACCACATTGTAAAGTTGTTTGTCAGTACACTTTTGATGGTGCCCCTGTAGAAGGCTGTGAGAGTTGTTGATGGTAGGTGTGCTTTCCTCGACCTTCACAAGAAGTGAAGCCATTGGTGTGCCTTCTTAATGATGGCATTTGTGTTGACTGGCCATATCAAGTCTTCTTGCAATGTGCACCCCCAGAAATGTTGTGCTTTTTACTCTCTCAACTGTTTCTTCATCGATTACAAGTGGAGAGTGCTCTCTGTTGCTCTTCCTGTAGTCCACAATTATTTCTTTGGTCTTGTTGACATTTAGTGCAAGATCATTGCTATAACATCAACTTATGAAGTGTATTTACCTCTTCTCTGTAGGCTGCCTCATCATCATTCCTGATGAGGCCCACAACTGTCATTGTTGTTCTTCTTTCGGCTTTTCCCGGTTAGGGGTCGCCACAGCGGAACTCCGGTTCCACTAATGATTGGCAGCAGATTTTTTTGTGGGTGCCGAGGTGCCAGCTCAATGCCTAACCTTCAGCGAAGGCACACCCATTCTACACATGTCTTTCGAATGCCACTCGACCGCGGGGAGGACATGCAGACTCCACACAGAAGGCACCCCAGCCGAGAATCGAAGGGAAGAACCTCTTGCTGTGAGGCAACAATGCTACTGCTGACCCACCGTGCTTACGAGGCCCACCACTGTCATATCATCTGCAAATTTGATGATATGGTTTGAACTGTGCTTGGGAGCACAGCCGTGGGTTAGTATTGTAAAAATCAGGCGGCTTAGGACACATCCCTGTGGGACTCCAGTGTTCAGGGTGATGCTGTCCAATGTATTCTTGCCTATGCACACTTTCTGGGGGTCTGTCTATAAGAAAGTCCAGAATCCAGGTGCATAGTGGAGTGCTGATGCCCAGTTGAACCAGTTTTCTGATCAGATTTTGTGGGATGACTGTATTGAAAGCTGAATTGAAGTCAATGAAAAGTAGCCTACATACCTATTCTTGTTCTCCAGGTAGTCCAGCGATAAGTGGAGTGTCAAAGAAATAGCATCTCCTGTAGAGAGATTGGGTCTTTATACAAAGTGGAGTGGATCGAAATCTGCGGGTAGTTTGGATGTTATTATATCTTTGACCAGTCTCTCAAAGCATTTCATCACAGTGGAGGTGAGAGCTATGGGACGATATTCATTTAGGCTAACCAGTGGTGACTTCTTTGGCAGTGAAATAATGTTTGTGTACTTGAAACATTTGGGCACAATGGCTTGACTCAGTGAGTTGTTGAACATGTCTGTGAGTACATTTGTTAGTTGGTCCACACAGTCTCTGAGCACTCTTCCAAGAATGTTATCATGTTCAGCTTTTTTCCTGGGGTTATCTCTTCGTAGGGTCCTTCTGACATCAGCAGGGTTGAGGCTGAGCTCTTCCTCGCTCTGGTTGTTGGTGATTTTCACTGCTGCTGTCTTGTTCCCTTCCTCAGACCTACTGATGTAGATGTTGAGCTTGTTTAGGAATTCCGTATCATCATCACACTGTGAAGACGGGGACCTGTAATCTGTTATAGACTGGATGCCCTGCCACAGGCGCCTGGGGTCCTTTTGTTCTGAAAAGGGACTCATGATCTTTTGACCATATTTGCATTTGGCCTCCTTCATCCCTTTGTTTAATTGAGATCTGGACAATCTGAGAGCCTCTTTATCACCAGACTTGAATGCCACATTCCTTGCTTTCAGGAGCACTTACACTTCACTTGTTAGCCAGGGTTTTTGGTTGGCTCTTTTGATGATTCTTTTGGTAGATGTCACATTGTCAACACATTTTGAGATGTAACCCATCACTGATTCAGTGTACTCCTCCAGCTTGATGTGTTAGTTTACTGGGGCCACCTCCTTGAAGACGTTCCAGTCCGTACTCTCAAAATAGTCTTATAGTGCTGAGACTGCTCC